>NW_026780962.1:0-19938 GCF_030144855.1 Hypanus sabinus
GGTGGGTGGAGGGATCTCCTCAGAGGGAGGGGTGGTAGGGATCTCTCCTGAGGGAGGGGTGGTGAAGAGGGATCTCTGAGGGAGGGGTGGTGGAGGGATCTCCTCTGAGGGAGGGGTGGTGGAGGGATCTCTGAGGGAGGGGTGGTGGAGGGATCTATCTGAGGGAGGGGTGCTGGAGGGATCTCCACTCTGAGGGAGGGGTGGTGGAGGGATCTCCTCTCTGAGGGAGGGGTGGTGAAGAGGGATCTCTCTGAGGGAAGGGTGGAGGGATCTCCTCTGAGGGAGCGGTGGTGGAGGGATCTATCTGAGGGAGGGGTGGTGGAGGGATCTCTGAGGAGGGGTGGTGAAGAGGGATCTCCTCTCAGGGAGGGGTGGAGGGATCTCCTCTCTGAGGGAGGGGTGGTGGAGGGATCTCCTCTCTGAGGGAGGGGTGGAGGAGAGATCTCCTCTCTGAGGGGGTGGAGGGATCTCCTCTGAGGGAGGGGTGGTGGAGGGATCTATCTGAGGGAGGGGTGCTGGAGGGATCTCCTCTCTGAGGGAGGGGTGGTGAAGAGGGATCTCCTCTCTGAGGGGTGAGGGATCACCTCTCTGAGGGAGGTGTGGTGGAGGGATCTCTGAGGGAGGGGTGGTGGAGGGATCTCCTCTCTGAGGGAGGGGTGGTGGAGGGATCTCCTCTGAGGGAGGGGTGGAGGATCACCTCTCTGAGGGAGGGGTGGTGGAGGGATCTCCATCACTAACACCAGCCCCTCACTGTCTGCCTTCCAGGGGACAAGCGTGTGATCAAACTCCATCTCAAGTCCAAGGAGACCAACAGGCTCTTTGCTGTCACCTACTTTGTCTTCTACAACTGTAGCGTGCATCGCTCGTGAGTGAATCCATTGCCTGCCGCCCTCTCCTCCGCGCTGCGTGTTCCCCCCCCCGGAGACATGCCTGGGGAGACTCCCCATCTCCATCGCTCGGTGGAGCTTGCTGTCCTGGTAGCACTGTGCCGGCCGACGGTATCACAGTCTTCTCATCCGGACCAGCCCACTGCCAGCTACCTCCACAATCGCTCACCCCCTCCCGCCCCAGCTACCTCCACAATCGCTCACCCTCCGCCCCATCTACCTCCACAATCGCTCACCCCCTCCGCCCCATCTACCTCCACAATCGCTCACCCCCTCCGTCCCATCTACCTCCACAATCACTCACCCCCTCCGCCCCAGCTACCTCTACAATCGCTCACCCCCCTCCGCCCCAGTTACCTCCACAATCGCTCACCCCCTCCGCCCCAGCTACCTCCACAATCGCTCACCCCCTCCGCCACAGCTACCTCCACAATCGCTCACCCCCCTCCCGCCCCCAGCTACCTCCACAATCGCTCACCCCCTCCGCCCCATCTACCTCTACAATCGCTCACCCCCTCCGCCCCATCTACCTCTACAATCGCTCACCCCCTCCACCCCATCTACCTCTACAATCGCTCACCCCCTCCGCCCCAGCTACCTCCACAATCGCTCACCCCCTCCGTCCCATCTACTTCCACAATCGCTCACCCCCTCCGCCCCATCTACCTCCACAATCGCTCACCCCCTCCGCCCCAGCTACCTCCACAATCGCTCACCCCCTCCGCCCCAGCTACCTCCACAATCGCTCACCCCCTCCGTCCCATCTACTTCCACAATCGCTCACCCCCCTCCGCCCCAGCTACCTCCGTAATCGCTCACCTCCTCCGCCCCATCTACCTCTACAATCGCTCACCCCCTCCGCCCCCAGCTACCTCCACAATCGGTCACCCCCTCCGCCCCATCTACCTCCACACTCGCTCTCCCCCCTCGTTTCCTGGGAAGTTTCACCCCTTTAGCCTCTCCTCCCAGGATTGCTCATCCCATGGGGAGGGGGCCACTCAACCTGCCCCACCCCATCCCCTGGGAACGCCGGTCCACTCTACACCCATCCCCTGGGAATGCCGGTCCACTCCACCCCATCCCCTGGGAACGCTGGTCCACTCCACCCCATCCCCTGGGAACGCTGGTCCACTCCACCCCATCCCCTGGGAACGCTGGCCCAGCCCACCCCCATCCCCTGGGAACGCTGGCCCAGCCCACCCCCATCCCCCTGGGAACGCTGGCCCACTCCACTCTGTCCCCTGGGAACGCTGGACCACTCCACCCCAATCCCCTGGGAATGCTGGCCCAGCCCCACCCCAACCCCTGGGAACGCTGGTCCAGTCCACCCCATTCCCTGGGAACGCTGGTCCATTCCACCCCATCCCCTGGGAATGCTGGTCCACCACCATATCCCCTGGGAGTGTTCAACCCCCTTCCCAGGACCGATTGGCTCCCTCCATTCTGTCTCCTGGGACCACTCGGCCCCTCCATACTGTCCCATTTTGTCTGTTCCAGGTCCAGAGGTTTTGGGGTGGAAGGGGGGTGGTCAAGGTGGGGGGGAGGGCTTTTTTTCTGCGGGGATTTTATTTTCTCAATCCTCACCCCTCCTGACCCTCTCCCACTCTGGACTACCTCACCCCTCACCCCTCACTCCTGCCCGGCCAGTCCCAGCCCTGGACACCGGCCCCTCTCGACCTGGCTCGTGGGTGGGGGAGCAGGGTCGACCCCTGCCGTGTCTGACAGCCTCCCCTCTCTCCCCCCACAGCTGCTTGTCGTGTGTTGGGGGTCCGTACCCCTGCTACTGGTGCAAATATCGGCACGTCTGCACGCACGATCCCGCCGACTGCTCCTTCCTGGAGGGCAGGGTCAACGCCACCGAGGTACGTGGGGGCGGGACCGCGCAGGCCGCACTCTGACCCAGAATGACCCCCCACCCCCACCCCAGGGTCACACTCCTGTTGGGACGACACACACACTCTCTCCCCCAGGGCAGAGAGAATCTGAGAGCCCCGGCGGGAATGCCGGCGTTCCCCGGAGGCCAGGGACTGGGAATGGCACTGATCCTCACCTCCTGGTCAGCGCCCCATCCCTGCGGACAGACTCGGTCTGGGGAACGTCCGCTGATAGATCCGGTTTCCAGGAAGCCCCTGTCACTGTCGGTGGCAAAGTGAAGGGAGTGGTTAATTAGCGGAGTGACCTCTCCGCTGGAGTGGGGCTGGCAAAGCTCTCAGACCAGCCGAGGTTTCTCCCTGCAGATGCTTGCAGGGGCAATAACAGAGTCCATTGAGGCCCCCTGCCGGTCAGGGCCAACCATCCCATCTGTCGACATGATGCGCCAGCCAGGTACGATACTGAGAGCAAGATGTCGCGGGCTCCCCCTCTCCACGCACCCAAAGGAACGAACGGCAGAGACCGATACAGTTCGGCACCAGCACGAGAAGCCACTCCGGCGGCGTTTCCCCATGAGCAGCGCAGGTCAGGGATCAGAGTTTTCCCTCACCGAGGAGCCCCACCTGCCCGGAGCGACTGGTTTCGAGGCGCCAGTAACCTGTCTCCTGTTGGTAGAAACAGTTCCGCTGCGCTTCGTATCCGAACTTGGTTCTCAGCGGCTGCTTGGAACGCACACTTTTGGGAGCTTTTAATAGGTAGTGGCACCCCTTATCCCCAATCCTCCCCTGACGACAACAACCTTGAGAACGAACAGAGTCGAATAGAATCTAAATTAAAATGCTCCTATCCCTCCCTTGGCTGATGTTTCATCCCCACTGGTGCTGGGGCACCATGGGTATGGCGTGCGCCCTTTCCCTGGTTACCCGGACACGCGACCTGCCCCTGGATCATCAATGATCCACTACCTGGTTCCAGGACCCACGGATAGCGAACTTTACCAGCCCCAGGTGCACGTCCTCCCTCCCTGCCTCGCACCAGCCCCCTCCTGGATGACCACAAACGGCAGGGTGGGGCTACAACGCAACCAGAAGGAGAGGAGCAATCTCCACCCCACCCCCCGGAGATGTGCGACCAGGGGCTGCGGACCCACAAAGTCCAGGTACGTCTGGTGCACGACAGGCAGCTGGAGATCCGAGACCCAACTGCAGTAGGCAGCAGCCTCCACCAGGCACAAGGAACAACAGCCTCATCAAAGAACTTGTTCTTCTCAACCCCAGCTCAGCGGCTCTGGTTCCCTCCACACCATCCCATCACACACTCCCGGGGTCAGACACAGAGTGAATCTCCCTCCACGCCATCCCATCACACACTCCCGGGGTCAGACACAGAGTGAATCTCCCTCCACACCATCCCATCACACACTCCCGGGGTCAGACACAGAGTGAAACTCCCTCCACACCGTCCCATCACACACTCCCGGGGTCAGACACAGAGTGAAGCTCCCTCCAAACCATCCCATCACACTCTCCCGGAGTCAGACATAGACTGAATCTCCCTCCACACGTTCCATCACACTCTCCCGGGGTCAGACACAGAGTAAAACTCTCTCCACACCATCCCATCACACACTCCCAGGGTCAGACACAGAGTGAATCTCCCTCCACACCATCCCATCACACACTCCCAGGGTCAGACACAGAGTGAAGCTCCCTCCACACCGTCCCATCACACATTCCCGAGGTCAGACACACAGTGAATCTCCCTCCACACCGTCCCATCACACACCCCCGGGGTCAGACACAGAGTGAATCTCCCTCCACACCGTCCCATCACACACTCCCGGGGTCAGACACAGAGTTAATCTCCCTCCACACCGTCCCATCACACACTCCCGGGGTCAGACACAGAGTGAAGCTCCCTCCAAACCATCCCATCACACTCTCCCGGAGTCAGACATAGACTGAATCTCCCTCCACACGTTCCATCACACTCTCCCGGGGTCAGACACAGAGTAAAACTCTCTCCACACCGTCCCATCACACACTCCCGGGGTCAGACACAGAGTGAAGCTCCCTCCACACCGTCCCATCACACACTCCCGGGGTCAGACACAGAGTGAATCTCCCTTCACACCGTCCCATCACACGCTTCTGAGGTCAGACAGGGTGAAACTCCCTCCACACCATCCCATCACACTGTGGGGTAAGAGGAGGGAGTAATTGTGAAGGAGTGTGAGTTTGGTGTGGGGGGTAGTGGTGGGAGGTCTCAGCCAGTCTGTGTGTATTTACCCCCACCCTTTCTCTCCCCCCACCCCAGATGTGCCCGCAGATCCTGCCGCCCACTCGGCTGCTGGTGCCAGTGGGGGTCGTTCGGCCCATCACTCTGCTGGCCCGCAACCTGCCACAACCCCAGTCGGGGCAGAAGGGCTACGAGTGTCTCTTCCACGTGCGTCAGCGGCCGCAGAGGGTCCCGGCGGTCCGGTTCAACAGCAGCAGTGTCCAGTGTCAGAACGCCTCGGTGAGGAGACGGGGCCGGGGAGCGGGGGAGGAGGGAGGTGCAGGTGGAGGGTGTATCAGCCTCCTGACTAGCAAACCCATGGATTTCATCTGCAAAACTCCCCCCTCGGAGGGCACTTCCCCAGGGTCAGCCCTCGGCTGTCTGTGCTCTCCTCAACCTTCCATCTCCTTCCCTTTCATTCCCTCACTTCCTCACTCCCCAGGCTCTCTCCACCCTCTGTCTTTCACCCCACCTTTCCCTCTCTCCCTCCCTCCCATTCTCCCCCTCTCCCTTCCACCCCCCTCGTCTATCACCCCCTATCACCTCCTCTACCCCTCCCCCCCTCTCCTTCCCCCTGAATCCCTCACTACTCTATGACTCCACAACTCCTTCACTGACCAGGATCTGGGACAGAATGTGGCAGCCGTACAAGTCATTGGCAGGGTCTGTGGGCAGTTTTGGTCGTCCTCTTAACGAGAAGATGTGGAGAAACTGGAAAGAGTGCAGAGCAGGGTTAAAGTTATGTGCCACATGCACATCGAAACGTGTGGTGAACCGCGTCAATGTCTGAGGGTGCGCTGGGCGCTGCCACGCTTCCAACGCCAACCCAGCGTGCCCACAACTCACCAACCCTAACCCGCAGCTGCTCAGAAACCGGAGCTCCCGGAGGCAACCCACACAGTCACGGAGAACGGTACCAACTCCTTACAGACAGCGCCAGAATCTGCAATGTGTTATGCTGACCTACCGTACGACTGCAGAACTAGGCGGCCTGAGTTATAGGGGAGGTTGGCCAGTATTCCCTGGAGACACGAGAGATTCTGCAGGCGCTGGGAATCCAGAGCAACACACACCCACACAATGCTGGGGTGGCAGGGACCTGGAGAGGGAAAAACAGTCCATCTTTCAAGCCGAGGCACTCTACTCCCTTGAGTGTGGGAGAATGAGGGCGAGTTTTGATGCACCATCAATAACTCTTGGAGATGTGAGGCAAGATATAGGCTTTTATTGACTGGAAGAAAGAACAAGCAGTAATTGACCACCACGCTACATCCTGGAGACTGAGGCTGTGTCTCCAATCGCCTTTATACCGGGGAAGAGCCACAGGAGCAGTCAGCAGGGGGGGGGGTGTCCAGACAGGTATACGTAGTTCACCACAAGTTTATAGAAATGTTTAACATTAAGTGATGTGTAGATAAGGTGAATGTTAAGCGTTTTCCCCAGGGTAGGGTGTCGGGGTGGAGATACGTCTCTACCAAAGGAGGTGTAAGGCGCTCCTTCCCTCCGCTAGCCTGCAGGTCACCCTGGGGCAGGGTGTAGCCCCTGCTTTGCCCCCGATCAAGGTCATACAAAGCCATGGGAGGCAGGTGGTGGATGGTTCTCTGAGCAGCTGGTGCAAGTATCACAAGTCCTGGTTACACCAGGCAGACAGTCTCCGAAGAGTGTTGATAATGGCCGGGGTCACCCGTCTTGTAAAGACACTGCCCAGAAGAAGGCAAACCGAAGGAAACTTTGCCGAGAACACTCATGACAACAGAAAGACCATGATCGCCCATATCAAATGGCACGGCACATAATGATGATGTCATACAATGTGGCACATAATGATGATGATGATGAGGGGAGACCAAAATTAGAGGGAGCTAGGTCGATGGAAAGAGGGGAAAGACTTAAAGGGGGATCTGAGAGGCAATTTTTTCACCCAGCAGGTGGTGAGTGTATGGAATGAGCTGCCAGAGGAAGTGGTTGAGGTACCTCCGGGATTAAATGCCTTGGAGGGATGTGGGCTAAATGCAGGAGACTGGGACTAGCTGGGGTGTTGGGCCAAATGGCCTGTATTCGTACTGTTGCTCTGGAATAGCAGGGCTGGGGAGGGTGGGGCGAGACCCAGTGTCAGAGGGGGGAGGGGATTCCTGCCCTCTCACAGTGCTGATAAATCTTGGTGAGGGTAGGACAGATTTCTCAATGTGACAGGCACCAACTGAGTGCGGGGAGAGGGGGTTGAGAGAGAGGATCATCTTGAATGCTGTCTGATTCGATCCTTTATTGAGGTGAGAGAATTCCCCCTCCCCGGCCCTCCCGGCCCCTTCCGCCAGTCACCGCGAGCCTCCTGCCCCAGATTCTCACTCTCTGCTGAGGGAAGATAGTTCAAATCAGAATGAATCAATTTTAATCACTCAATCATACGTAGATACCGTGATGCAGCCTGTCATTTCACCGCCGGACCACGGGGGTGGGCAGCCCCCAGCAAAGGGCAGATGCCACCGCTGGCGCCTCCTCACATTGCCTGCAGCCTCAGGCCCAGTCCTTGTTACAACCGAGGTGACGCAGCCTCTGTGTCATCTGTCAAGGCGTGAATGACTGGCCCGTGGGAGCTTCGCGTATCACCGTCTAACCGAATCTTGTGATCGCAAGTGAAATCTCCGAGGCAACCTGCCACGGTTATACTGCAGGCTGTCTTCACGTCTTGGGGTAGCAGGCAGCAACGCGGTCTGGAGCCAAGTCATCTCTGTCTGGACCCTTCCTCATTGTACACCCTTCTAAAGGGCTCTCCTCGGCCTCCTCTCAAACAGGCCAGCATTAGCGTCATGCTATGTCCGGTGTTGTATGACTGTGGTGACCGTGACTGTTCTTGGCAAATTTTTCTGCAGAAGTGGTTTGCCATTGCCTTCTGGGCAGAGTCTTTACGAGACGGGTGACCCCGGCCGTTATCAATACTCCTTAGAGATTGCCCGGCGTCAGTGGTCTCATAACCAGGACTTGTGATGGGCACCGGCCGCTCCCATGGCTTCACGTGACCCTGATCGGGGAGGGCGGACTAAGCAGGTGCTACACCTCACCCTAGCGGAGGGAGGGACAGCCATACACCTCATTCGGTAGAGATGTCACTCCACCCAGCATCCAGTGTTTCCTGCAGGTCACTTTGCAACAGGATTACATCCCAACCGCTGTCCTCGATAGACTCACAGGAACTGGCAGTGATACCCACCCTTCCCCTCGACCACCCAGATCCTATCCCTCTATACCCCCTCCACCCCTTGACCACACAGATCCTATCCCTCTATACCCCCTCATCCCCTCGACCACCCAGATCCTATCCCTCTATACCCCCTCCACCCCTTGACCACACAGATCCTATCCCACTATACCCCCTCCTCCCCTCAACCACCCAGATCCTATCCCTCTATACCCCCTCCCCTCGACCACCCAGATCCTATCCCTCTATACCCCCTCCACCCCTTGACCACACAGATCCTATCCCTCTATACCCCCTCCTCCCCTCGACCACCCAGATCCTATTCCTCTATACCCCCTCCACCCCTTGACCACACAGATCCTATCCCACTATACCCCCTCCTCCCCTCAACCACCGATCCTATCCCTCTATACCCCCTCCCCTCGACCACCCAGATCCTATCCCTCTATACCCCCTCCTCCCCTTGACCACACAGATCCTATCCCTCTATACCCCCTCCTCCCCTTGACCACACAGATCCTATCCCTCTATACCCCCTCCTCCCCTCAACCACCCAGATCCTATCCCTCTATACCCCCTCCCCTCGACCACACAGATCCTATCCCTCTATACCCACTCCTCCCCTTGACCAGCCAGATCCTATCCCTCTATACCCCCTCCTCCCCTCAACCACTCAGATCCTATCCCTCTATACACCCTCCTCCCCTTGACCACACAGATCCTATCCCTCTATACCCCCTCCTCCCCTTGACCACACAGATCCTATCCCTCTATACCCCCTCCTCCCCTCAACCACCCAGATCCTATCCCTCTATACCCCCTCCCCTCGACCACACAGATCCTATCCCTCTATACCCCCTCCTCCCCTTGACCACACAGATCCTATCCCTCTATACCCCCTCCTCCCCTCAACCACTCAGATCCTATCCATCTAAACCCACCCCTCCCCTCAACCACTCAGATCCTATCCATCTAAACCCACCCCTCCCCTCGACCACCCAGATCCTATCCCTCTATACCCCCTCCTCCCCTCAACTACCCAGATCCTATCCCTCTATACCCCCTCCTCCCCTTGAGCACAGATCCTATCCCTCTATACCCCCTCCCCTCGACCACACAGATCCTATCCCTCTATACCCCCTCCTCCCCTCAACCACTCAGATCCTATCCCTCTATACCCCCTCCTCCCCTCGACCACACAGATCCTATCCATCTATACCCACCCCTCTCCTCGACCACCCAGATCCTATCCCTCTATACCCCCTCCTCCCCTTGAGCACAGATCCTATCCCTCTATACCCCCTCCCCTCGACCACACAGATCCTATCCCTCTATACCCCCTCCTCCCCTTGACCACACAGATCCTATCCCTCTATACCCACTCCTCCCCTTGACCACACAGATCCTATCCCTCTATACCCCCTCCTCCCCTTGACCACCCAGATCCTATCCCTCTATACCCCCTCCCCTCGACCACACAGATCCTATCCCTCTATACCCACCCCTCCCCTCGACCACCCAGATCCTATCCCTCTATACCCACCCCTCCCCTCAACCACCCAGATCCTATCCCTCTATACCCACCCCTCCCCTCGACCACCCAGATCCTATCCCTCTATACCCACCCCTCATCGACCTGTACCCAGACCGACACCCTATACCCCCACTCCTCTCGACTTCCACCCAGATCCTATCCCTCTATACCCACCCCCCATCGACCTGTACCCATTCATTGGCCCACTATACCCCCCATCGACCCGTCCCCATTCATTGGCCCACTGTACCCCCATCGACCTGTCCCCATTCATTGGCCCACTGTACCCCCATCGACCTGTCCTCATTCATTGGCCCACTATACCCCCATCGACCTGTCCCCATTCATTGGCCCACTGTACCCCCATCGACCTGTCCCCATTCATTGGCCCACTATACCCCCATCGACCTGTCCTCATTCATTGGCCCACTATACCCCCATCGACCTGTCCTCATTTATTGGCCCACTATACCCCCATCGACCTGTCCCCATTCATTGGCCCACTATACCCCCATCGACCCGTCCTCATTTATTGGCCCACTATACCCCCATCGACCTGTCCCCATTCATTGGCCCACTATACCCCCATCGACCTGTCCTCATTCATTGGCCCACTATACCCCCATCGACCTGTCCCATTCATTGGCCCACTATACCCCCATCGACCTGTCCTCATTCATTGGCCCACTATACCCCCATCGACCTGTCCTCATTCATTGGCCCACTGTACCCCCATCGACCTGTCCTCATTCATTGGCCCACTATACCCCCATCGACCTGTCCTCATTTATTGGCCCACTATACCCCCATCGACTTGTCCCCATTCATTGGCCCACTATACCCCCATCGACTTGTCCTCATTTATTGGCCTACTATACCCCCATCGACCTGTCCTCATTCATTGGCCCACTGTACCCCCATCGACCTGTCCCCATTCATTGGCCTACTATACCCCCATCGACCTGTCCTCATTTATTGGCCCACTATACCCCCATCGACCTGTCCCCATTCATTGGCCCACTATACCCCCATCGACCTGTCCCCATTCATTGGCCCACTATACCCCCATCGACCTGTCCTCATTCATTGGCCCACTATACCCCCATCGACCTGTCCTCATTTATTGGCCCACTATACCCCCATCGGCCTGTCCTCATTCATTGGCCCACTATACCCCCATCGACCTGTCCTCATTCATTGGCCCACTATACCCCCATCGACCTGTCCCCATTCATTGGCCCACTATACCCCCATCGACCTGTCCCCATTCATTGGCCCACTATACCCCCATCGACCTGTCCTCATTCATTGGCCTACTATACCCCCATCGACCTGTCCTCATTCATTGGCCCACTATACCCCCATCGACCTGTCCCCATTCATTGGCCCACTATACCCCCATCGACCTGTCCCCATTCATTGGCCCACTATACCCCCATCGACCTGTCCTCATTTATTGGCCTACTATACCCCCATCGACCTGTCCTCATTCATTGGCCCACTATACCCCCATCGACCTGTCCTCATTTATTGGCCTACTATACCCCCATCGACCTGTCATCATTCATTGGCCCACTATACCCCCATCGACCTGTCCCCATTCATTGGCCCACTATACCCCCATCGACCTGTCCCCATTCATTGGCCCACTATACCCCCATCGGCCTGTCCTCATTCATTGGCCCACTATACCCCCATCGACCTGTCCTCATTCATTGGCCCACTGTACCCCCATCGGCCTGTCCCCATTCATTGGCCCACTATACCCCCATCGGCCTGTCCCCATTCATTGGCCCACTATACCCCCATCGACCTGTCCTCATTTATTGGCCCACTATACCCCCATCGACCTGTCCTCATTTATTGGCCCACTATACCCCCATCGACCAGTCCTCATTTATTGGCCCACTATACCCCCATCGACCTGTCCTCATTTATTGGCCCACTATACCCCCATCGACCAGTCCTCATTTATTGGCCCACTATACCCCCATCGACTTGTCCCCATTCATTGGCCCACTATACCCCCATCGACCTGTCCCCATTCATTGGCCCACTATACCCCCATCGACCAGTCCTCATTCATTGGCCCACTATACCCCCATCGACCTGTCCTCATTCATTGGCCCACTATACCCCCATCGACCTGTCCCCATTCATTGGCCCACTATACCCCCATCGACCTGTCCCCATTCATTGGCCCACTATACCCCCATCGACCTGTCCCCATTTATTGGCCCACTATACCCCCATCGACCTGTCCCCATTCATTGGCCCACTATACCCCCATCGACCTGTCCCCATTCATTGGCCCACTATACCCCCATCGACCTGTCCTCATTTATTGGCCCACTATACCCCCATCGACCTGTCCTCATTTATTGGCCCACTATACCCCCATCGACCTGTCCCCATTCATTGGCCCACTATACCCCCATCGACCTGTCCCCATTCATTGGCCCACTATACCCCCATCGACCTGTCCTCATTTATTGGCCCACTATACCCCCATCGACCTGTCCTCATTCATTGGCCCACTGTACCCCCATCGACCAGTCCTCATTCATTGGCCCACGATACCCCCATCGACCTGTCCCCATTCATTGGCCCACTATACTCCCATCGACCTGTCCTCATTCATTGGCCCACTATACCCCCATCGACTTGTCTCCATTCATTGGCCCACTATACCCCCATCGACCTGTCCTCATTTATTGGCCCACTATACCCCCATCGACCTGTCCCCATTCATTGGCCCACTATACTCCCATCGACCTGTCCTCATTCATTGGCCCACTATACCCCCATCGACTTGTCTCCATTCATTGGCCCACTATACCCCCATCGACCTGTCCTCATTTATTGGCCCACTATACCCCCATCGACCTGTCCTCATTTATTGGCCTACTATACCCCCATCGACCTGTCCTCATTTATTGGCCCACTGTACCCCCATCGACCTGTCCCCATTCATTGGCCCACTGTACCCCCATCGACCTGTCCCCATTCATTGGCCCACTATACCCCCATCGACCTGTCCTCATTTATTGGCCCACTGTACCCCCATCGACCTGTCCTCATTTATTGGCCCACTATACCCCCATCGACCTGTCCTCATTCATTGGCCTACTATACCCCCATCGACCTGTCCTCATTTATTGGCCCACTATACCCCCATCGACCTGTCCTCATTCATTGGCCCACTATACCCCCATCGACCTGTCCTCATTCATTGGCCCACTGTACCCCCATCGACCTGTCCCCATTCATTGGCCCACTATACCCCCATCGACCTGTCCTCATTTATTGGCCCACTATACCCCCATCGACCTGTCCTCATTTATTGGCCCACTATACCCCCATCGACCTGTGCCCATTCATTGGCCCACTATACCCCCATCGACCTGTCCTCATTCATTGGCCCACTGTACCCCCATCGACCTGTCCTCATTTATTGGCCCACTATACCCCCATCGACCTGTCCTCATTTATTGGCCCACTATACCCCCATCGACCTGTGCCCATTCATTGGCCCACTATACCCCCATCGACCTGTCCTCATTCATTGGCCCACTATACCCCCATCAACCTGTCCTCATTTATTGGCCCACTGTACCCCCATCGACCTGTCCTCATTCATTGGCCCACTATACCCCCATCGACCTGTCCCCATTCATTGGCCCACTATACCCCCATCGACCTGTCATCATTCATTGGCCCACTATACCCCCATCGACCTGTCCCCATTCATTGGCCTACTATACCCCCATCGACCTGTCCCCATTCATTGGCCTACTATACCCCCATCGACCTGTCCTCATTCATTGGCCTACTATACCCCCATCGACCTGTCCTCATTTATTGGCCCACTATACCCACATCGACCTGTCCCATTCATTGGCCCACTATACCCCCATCGACCTGTCCTCATTTATTGGCCCACTATACCCCCATCGACCTGTCCTCATTCATTGGCCTACTATACCCCCATCGACCTGTCCCATTCATTGGCCCACTATACCCCCATCGACCTGTCCCATTCATTGGCCCACTATACCCCCATCGACCTGTCCTCATTCATTGGCCTACTATACCCCCATCGACCTGTCCCATTCATTGGCCCACTATACCCCCATCGACCTGTCCCATTTATTGGCCCACTATACCCCCATCGACCTGTCCTCATTCATTGGCCCACTATACCCCCATCGACCTGTCCTCATTCATTGGCCCACTGTACCCCCATCGACCTGTCCTCATTTATTGGCCCACTATACTCCCATCGACCTGTCCTCATTTATTGGCCCACTATACTCCCATCGACCTGTCCTCATTTATTGGCCCACTATACTCCCATCGACCTGTCCTCATTCATTGGCCCACTGTACCCCCATCGACCTGTCCTCATTTATTGGCCCACTGTACCCCCATCGACCTGTCCTCATTTATTGGCCCACTATACTCCCATCGACCTGTCCCCATTCATTGGCCCACTATACCCCCATCGACCTGTCCCCATTCATTGGCCCACTATACCCCCATCGACCTGTCCCCATTCATTGGCCCACTATACCCCCATCGACCTGTCCTCATTTATTGGCCCACTGTACCCCCATCGACCTGTCCTCATTCATTGGCCCACTATACCCCCATCGACCTGTCCCCATTCATTGGCCCACTATACCCCCATCGACCTGTCCTCATTTATTGGCCCACTATACCCCCATCGACCTGTCCTCATTTATTGGCCCACTATACCCCCATCGACCTGTCCCATTCATTGGCCCACTGTACCCCCATCGACCTGTCCCCATTCATTGGCCCACTATACCCCCATCGACCTGTCCTCATTTATTGGCCCACTGTACCCCCATCGACCTGTCCTCATTTATTGGCCCACTATACCCCCATCGACCTGTCCTCATTTATTGGCCCACTATACCCCCATCGACCTGTCCCCATTCATTGGCCCACTATACCCCCATCCACCTGTCCTCATTTATTGGCCCACTATACCCCCATCGACTTGTCCTCATTTATTGGCCCACTATACCCCCATCGACCTGTCCTCATTTATTGGCCCACTATACCCCCATCGACCTGTCCCATTCATTGGCCCACTATACCCCCATCGACCTGTCCCCATTCATTGGCCCACTATACCCCCATCGACCTGTCCCCATTCATTGGCCCACTATACCCCCATCGACCTGTCCCATTCATTGGCCCACTATACCCCCATCGACCTGTCCCCATTCATTGGCCCACTATACCCCCATCGACCTGTCCCCATTCATTGGCCCACTATACCCCCATCGACCTGTCCCCATTCATTGGCCCACTATACCCCCATCGACCTGTCCTCATTCATTGGCCCACTGTACCCCCATCGACCTGTCCTCATTCATTGGCCCACTATACCCCCATCGACCTGTCCTCATTCATTGGCCCACTATACTCCCATTGACCTGTCCTCATTTATTGGCCCACTATACCCCCATCGACCTGTCCTCATTCATTGGCCCACTATACCCCCATCGACCTGTCCTCATTCATTGGCCCACTATACCCCCATCGACCTGTCCCCATTCATTGGCCCACTATACCCCCATCGACCTGTCCCATTCATTGGCCCACTATACCCCCATCGACCTGTCCTCATTCATTGGCCCACTGTACCACTCTTATCTACATATCTGTGCACATTTCACTGGAACCCACACCCACCACTTCTGCTGGTAGCTCATTCCACACTCCCACATCTCATTTCCCATTGAACGTTTCACCCTTAACGTATAACCTCTTGCCTGCATTATATTCCACCTGCCGTTTTTCCAGCTGTCCAAGCTTTGATAGTCTTCCTGGCTCTCTTGTCACGCCCTTCCTTACTGGACCCCCAGCTTCTGTGGGAGGTGGGAACCCCATAACTGAGCTCCGTAGGGCCTCGCTAGAGATAGACCTCCTGCCACAGGGACACCTCCCTGTTACTCTGCTCTGAGTTTTCTGTGTCCCCCCTCCCCACCTCCACCCAGCGAGCAACTTGCCTAACAGGAGATGGTCAGGATGCCCCGTCAGACTCACAGTCACGTTTATCTTTGCAGCAGCACAGTGAATATCGCAGTTTCCGGTTAATCGGGACACCTGTGTGTTTTGGCTCATTTAGTGGCTGCCCCAATTAGCCAAAGTTTCATAGACTTAATTAAAAAAGTATTTTTTGAAAAGCTTCCATTTAACTGAGAAATAGTTTATGTACATATCTAAATGAAATACAGAACAAATTAGAACACCACCAAAACCTCTGCAGTACTGTAAAAAGTGTTTTAGTTCTTAATAGTTATTGATTGTCTGTAAGTGAGCAACTTCTGTGCAGATAATGGACTGCCTTCTTACAATGCTCCCCCAAATCTTCATTGTGACATCAGGATAATTGTGCACACCTTCAAATTCTTTGTAATTCCAAGCTTGTTGAAGTAGTGAAATTGTTTCATTTTCGCTCCCGGCTATCCGTGGCTTCTTCAAACCTGGATGCTTGAAGCCGCAGCGAGCAAAACAGTTCTGAATTGACTTATTTCTCGCCAACTACCAGTGACAAAAAAATTGCATTTTGAAGACAAACACACGCAGCAGACGCTATTTAAAAACTGTTCACTGTAGCATCCGACGTCCACACGGGTGCATATGACTGATGCTAGTTCCCAGTCTCCCATCCCAAATAAATGAAGGGAATTGCAGACATTTTCTCAATTAGTTTTCGTTCTTTAAGAACATTGACTTCTCTAATTTCTGTTAATGCCCCTCCTCACCTTCTTACCCCATCCCTGACATATTTAGTTGTTTTTTTTCCCTCTCTCTGCCTGTCACTCTGCCTGTTCTCCATCTCCCTCTGGTGCTTCCCCCCACCCTTTATTTCTCCCGAGGCCTCCTGTCCCATGATCCTTTCCCTTCTCCAGCTCTGTATCACTTTTGCCAATCACCTTTCCAGCTCTTAGCTTCATCCCACCCCCTCCAGTCTTCTCCTATCATTTCTCATTTCCTCCTCCCCCCACTACTTTCAAATCTCTTAGTATCTCTCCTTTCAGTTGGTCCTGACAAAGGGTCTCGGCCCGAAACGTCGACAGTCCTTCTCCCTATAGATGCTGCCTGGCCTGCTGTGTTCCACCAGCATTTTGTGTGTGTTGTTGTTTGAATTTCCAGCATCTGCAGATTTCCTCGTGTTTGATCGTTCTTTAAGAGTGGTCCCAAATAAGTGGCTGCCCAATAAACCGGAATCCACTGGAAGTAAAAGTTACAGAAAAGGAACAAAAGGGGACAGCAGAGAGGTGGCAGTTTTCCTGGGTTCTGATACCTTTTTAATTAACCCCATGAAATCTGATGGTGGAGTGGAGGGAGCTGTTCATAAAATGAGTGTGTGTCTTCACCTCCTCCCTGATGGTAGGAGAAGAGGGCGTATACCAGATGGTGAGGGTCTCTAATCATAGTCATAGTAAATTATAGCACAGAAAAGGACCATTCAGCCCATCTAGTTCATGCGGAAACCATTTGAACTGCCTGCTTTCATTGACCTGGCCTCCATATCCCTCCCATCCATATACCTATCCAAACTTCTGTTAAATGTTAAAATCAAGCTGGGTCCACACTCCCACGACCCTCATGAAGGTATGAAGAAGTTTCCCCTCTCATCCTTCACTCTTAGGCCATGACCTTTGGTTGTCATCCCACTCGATGTCTGGAAAAAGCCTGCTTGTCTATAGTTTATAAACGATCAAATCTCCTCTCAGCCTCTGTTTTCTAAGGAATAAAGCCCTAACCTATTCAATCTTTCCTTATAACTCGGGTCCTCCAATCCCGGCAACATCCTTGTAAATTCTCTCTGCCCTCTTTCAACCTTATTTACATCTTCCCTGTGGGTAGGTGACCAAAACTGCACACAATACTCCAAACTAGGCCTCAACTTCAACATGACATCCCGTCTCCTGTACTCAATATGTTGATTTATGAATGTGCCAAAAACTTTCTTTATGACCTCATCTACCTGTGACACCACTGTCAAAGACTCATGTCCTCAGTGCCCGACCGTTCACTGTGTAACAGCTACCCTGGCTGGTCCTACCTCGCACTGTCTGCATTAAATTCCATCTGCCATTTTCCCACATCCCACTGCAAACCACTGTCCTCTACACCCCAATCTTGGCGTCATCTGCAAATTTGCTGAACTAGTTAACTACATCATCATCCAGATCATTGATGTAGATGACAAACAACAATGAACCCAGCACTGATCCTGTGGCACTCCACTAGTCACAGGCCTCCAGTCAGAGAGGCCGCCGATGACTACCGCTCTCTGGCTTCTCCCACAAAGCCAGTGTCTAACCCGACTTACTACCTCATCTTGAATGCCGGGTGACTGAACCTTCTTGACCAACCTCCCCTTCAGGACCTTGTCAAATGCCTTCCTGAAGTCCATGTAGACCATATCCTCTGCCTTGCCTTCATCTACTTTTTCTGGTAACCTCCTTGATAGATTGGTATAAGATTGGTTAAACATGACCTACCACACACAAAGCCATGCTGACTATCCTTAAACTGTCCATGTTTATCTAAATACTTACAACTCTGGTCCCTTAGAATACCTTCCAATAACTTTACCACAACTAACGTCAGGCTCACCGTCCTATCATTCCGGGTTTATCTTTGGAGCCGAGCGACACTGGCTATCCTCCAATCCTCCGCCACCTCTCCTGTCACGCAGGTTGTTGTAAATATCTCTGTAAGGGTCCCGGCTGTTTCTGCACTTGCCTCCCATAGGTCCCAGGGAACACCTTGTCAGGCCCTGGGAATTTATCCACCCTGATTTGCCTCAGGATCGCAAACACCTCCTCCTCTAAAATCTGTACAGGGTCCATGGAGTAAATGTCACTTCGATACACTCTGTATCTGTTTCCTGAGTATATCAATGTGCAAAGAACTCATTTAAGGTGTCCCCATCTGTTTTGACTCCACACCCAGATTACCATTCTGGTCTTCCCGAGGACCAATTTTGTTCCTTGCAATCCTTTTGCTTTTAACATGTCTGTAGCACGCTTTAAGATTCCTCTTCACCTTGTCTGCTAGAGCAACGTCATGCCCTATCTCAGCCCTCCTGGGTAAAGACGAATGCTGCCTTCTGAGGCATCGCCTTTCTGGCAAGACTGGTGCCGTGATGAATTTGTGACTCCCCGCAGCTGTTTCTGATCCTGTGCAGTGGCCCCTCCATACTGTTTGCATGCTCTCTATTTGTGTCTTTGGTGACACACCAAATCTCCTCAGGCTCCTGAAGAAATGTAGACACTGTCATGCCTTCTTTATAATCGCATCGATGTGCTGGGCCCAACACAGAATGACTCCCGGGAACTGGAAACTGCTCTCCCTTTCCATCGCTGGTCCCCTCGAGGAGGGCTGGTGTGTGCTCCCTAACCCTCCCCTTCCCGAAGCCCGCTGTCAGCTGGTGCTGTGTACAAGGGTGCTGGTGTGACACCCTGCACCAGCTGGTACTCCCCACTCCACCTGAAACTCAGCGCACTCATCAGCGTCGTTACGGATGATGTCTGAGTCGTGTGGCGCCGGTCTGAGGGAGGAGACAGTTGTGTGAAGGCTGGGCTCTGAGCCAGCACCCTCCTCTGCACTGCTGGCTCGCGGCAGAGAAGTCCGACAGGGCTCTCCAGGGTTTGAAGTTCTTGCCTTCCGCAGAAAGAGGTGATCCCCTTGTTGCCAAGGACCAGGACCAGGACCCAAGCACTCTCTCCCACCCCCTCTCTCTCCGGCACCCTCTCTCTCCCACTCCCTCTCTCTCCCACCCCCTCTCTCTCCGGCACCCTCTCTCTCCCCCCTTCTCCCACCCCCTCTCTCTCCCACCCCCTCTCTCTCCCACCCCCTCTCTCTCCCACCCCCTCTCTCTCCCACCTTCTCCCACCCCCTCTCTCTCCCACCCCCTCTCTCTCCCACCCCCTCTCTCTCCCCCCTTCTCCCACCCCCTCTCTCTCCCCCCTTCTCTCTCCCCCCTTCTCTCTCCCACCCCCTCTCTCTCCCACCCCCTCTCTCTCCCAACCTCCCACCCCCTCTCTCCCACCCCCTCTCTCTCTGACACCCTCTCTCTCCCCCCTTCTCCCACCCCTCTCTCCCCCCTTCTCTCTCCC
>NW_026780963.1:0-19854 GCF_030144855.1 Hypanus sabinus
GGTCAGAGTGTGTGTGTGTGTGTGTGTGTGTGTGTGTGTGACTGTCCCGCAGTGAGGGTCAGTGTGTGTGTGTGTGGGACTGTCTCCCAGTGAGGGTCAGTGTGTGTGTGTGTGACCGTCCCCCAGTGAGGGTCAGTGTGTGTGTGTGTGTGTGTGTGTGGGTGTGTGTGTGTGTGTGTGTGTGTGTGTGTGTGTGTGTGTGACCGACCCCCAGTGAGGGTCAGTGTGTGTGTGTGTGTGTGAGACTGTCACCCAGTGAGGGTCAGAGTGTGTGAGTGTGACCGTCCCCCAGTGAGGGTCAGTGTGTGTGTGCGTGACTGTCCGCCAGTCAGGGTCAGTGTGTGTGTGTGTATGTGTGTGTCTTTCCCCAGTGAGGGTCAGTGTGTGTGTGTGTCTGGGTGTGTGTGGGTCCGTCCCCCAGTGAGGGTCAGTGTGTGTGTGGGACCGTCCCCAGTGAGGGTCAGTGTCTGTGTGTGTGTGAGTGTTAGACTGTCCCCCAGTGAGGGTCAGTGTGTGTGTGTGTGTGTCTGTCCCCCAGTGAGGGTCAGTGTGTGTGTGGGTCCGTCCCCCAGTGAGGGTCAGTGTGTGTGTGTGTGTGTGTGTGACCGTCCCCCAGTGAGTGTCAGTGTGTGTGTGTGTGTGACCGTCCCCCAGTGAGGGTCAGTGCGTGTGTGTGTGTGTGACTGTCCCCAGTGAGGGTCAGTGTGTGTGTGTGTGTGTGTCTTTCCCCCAGTGAGGGTCAGTGTGTGTGTGGGATCGTCCCCCAGTGAGGGTCAGTGTGTGTGTGTGTGTGTGTGTGTGTGTGTGTGTGTGTGTGTGTGTGTGTGTGACCGTCCCCCAGTTAGGGTCAGTGTGTGTGTGTGTGTGACCGTCCCCCAGTGAGGGCCAGTGTGTGTGTGTGTGTGACTGTCCCCCAGTCAGGGTCAGTGTGTGTGTGGTACCGTCCCCCAGTGAGGGTCAGTGTGTGTGTTTGTGTGTGTGTGTGTGTGTGTGTGTTGTATGTGTGTGAGCGTCCCCCAGTGAGGGTCAGTGTGTGTGTGTGTGTGTGTGTGTGTGACCGTCTGTCCGCCAGTGAGGGTCAGTGTGTGTGTGTGTGTGTGCGACCGTACCCCAGTGAGGGTCAGTGTGTGTGTGTGTGTGTGTGTGTGTGTGTGTGTGTGTGTGTGTGTGGTGTGTGTGTGTGTGTGTGTGTGTGTGGGACCGTCCCCCAGTGAGGGTCAGTGTGTGTGTGTGTGTTGTGTGTGTGTGGGTCCGTCCCTCAGTGAAGGTCAGTGTGTGTGTGGGACCGTCCCCCAGTGAGGGTCAGTGTCTGTGTGTGTGTGAGTGTGAGACTGTCCCCCAGTGAGGGTCAGTGTGTGTCTGTCCCCCAGTGAGGGTCAGTGTGTGTGTGGGTCCGTCCCCAGTGAGGTTCGTGTGTGTGTGTGTGTGTGACCGTCCCCCAGTGAGGGTCAGTGTGTGTGTGTGTGTGACCGTCCCACAGTGAGGGTCAGTGTGTGTGTGTGTGTGTGTGTCTGACTGTCCCCCAGTGAGGGTCAGTGTGTGTGTCTGTGGGACTGTCCCCCAGTGAGGGTCAGTGTGTGTGTGTGTGTGTCTGTCCCCCAGTGAGGGTCAGTGTGTGTGTGGGTCCGTCCCCCAGTGAGGGTCAGTGTGTGTGTGTGTGTGTGTGTGTGTGTGTGTGTGTGTGTGTGACCGTCCCCCAGTGAGGGTCAGTGTGTGTGTGTGTGTGACCGTCCCCCAGTGAGGGTCAGTGTGTGCGTGTGTGTGTGACTGTCCCCCAGTGAGGGTCAGTGTGTGTGTGTGTGTGTGTGACTGTCCCCCAGTGAGTGTCAGTGTATGTGTGGGACCATCCCACGGTGAGGGTCTGTGTGTGTGTGTGTGTGGGACTGTCCCCCAGTGAGGGTCAGTGTGTGCGTGTGTGACTGACCGCCAGTGAGGGTCAGTGTGTGTGTGTGTATGTGTGTGACCGTCCCCCAGTGAGGGTCAGTGTGTGTGTGTGAGTGTGAGACTGTCCCCCAGTGAGTGTCAGTGTGTGTGTGTGTGTGTGTGTGTGTGTGTGACCGTCCGCCAGTGAGGGTCAGTGTGTGTGTGTGTGTGTGTGTGAGACTGTCCCCCAGTGAGGGTCAGTGTGTGTGTGTGTGTGACTGTCCCCCAGTGAGGGTCAGTGTTTGTGTGTGTGGGACTGTCCCCCAGTGAGGGTCAGAGTGTGTGTGTGTGTGTGTGTGTGTGTGTGTGTGTGTGTGTGTGTGTGTGTCTGTGACCGTCCCCCTGTGAGGGTCAGAGTGTGTGTGTGTGTGTGTGTGTGTGTGTGTGTGTGTGTGTGTGTGTCTGTGACCGTCCCCCTGTGAGGGTCAGAGTGTGTGTGTGTGTGTGTGTGTGTGTGTGTGTGTGTGTGTGTGTGTGACTGTCCCGCAGTGAGGGTCAGTGTGTGTGTGTGTGGGACTGTCTCCCAGTGAGGGTCAGTGTGTGTGTGTGTGACCGTCCCCCAGTGAGGGTCAGTGTGTGTGTGTGTGTGTGTGTGTGTGTGTGTGTGTGTGTGTGTGACCGACCCCCAGTGAGGGTCAGTGTGTGTGTGTGTGTGTGAGACTGTCCCCCAGTGAGGGTCAGAGTGTGTGTGTGTGACCGTCCCCCAGTGAGGGTCAGTGTGTGTGTGCGTGACTGTCCGCCAGTCAGGGTCAGTGTGTGTGTGTGTATGTGTGTGACTGTCCCCCAGTGAGGGTCAGTGTGTGTGTGTGTGTGTGTGTGTGTGTGTGTGTGTGTGTGTGTGTGTGTGTGACTGTCCCCTAGTGAGGGTCAGTGTGTGTGTGTGTCTGGGTGTGTGTGGGTCCGTCCCCCAGTGAGGGTCAGTGTGTGTGTGGGACCGTCCCCCAGTGAGGGTCAGTGTCTGTGTGTGTGTGAGTGTTAGACTGTCCCCCAGTGAGGGTCAGTGTGTGTGTGTGTGTGTCTGTCCCCCAGTGAGGGTCAGTGTGTGTGTGGGTCCGTCCCCCAGTGAGGGTCAGTGTGTGTGTGTGTGTGTGTGTGACCGTCCCCCAGTGAGTGTCAGTGTGTGTGTGTGTGTGACCGTCCCCCAGTGAGGGTCAGTGCGTGTGTGTGTGTGTGACTGTCCCCCAGTGAGGGTCAGTGTGTGTGTGTGTGTGTCTTTCCCCCAGTGAGGGTCAGTGTGTGTGTGGGTCCGTCCCCCAGTGAGGGTCAGTGTGTGTGTGTGTGTGTGTGTGACCGTCCCCCAGTTAGGGTCAGTGTGTGTGTGTGTGTGACCGTCCCCCAGTGAGGGTCAGTGTGTGCGTGTGTGTGTGACTGTCCCCCAGTGAGGGTCAGTGTGTGTGTGTGTGTGTGACTGTACCACAGTGAAGGTCAGTGTGTCTGTGTGTGTGTGTGTGTGTGTGTGTGTGTGTGTGTGTGTGTGTGTGTGACCGTCCCCCAGTGAGTGTCAGTGTATGTGTGGGACCATCCCCGTGAGGGTCTGTGTGTGTGTGTGTGGGACTGTCCCCCAGTGAGGGTCAGTGTGTGTGTGTGTGACTGACCGCCAGTGAGGGTCAGTGTGTGTGTGTGTATGTGTGTGACCGTCCCCCAGTGAGGGTCAGTGTGTGTGTGTGAGTGTGAGACTGTCCCCCAGTGAGGGTCAGTGTGTGTGTGTGTGTGTGTGTGTGTGTGTGTGTGACCGTCCGCCAGTGAGGGTCAGTGTGTGTGTGTGTGTGTGTGACTGTCCCCCAGTGAGGGTCAGTGTGTCTGTGTGTGTGACTGTCCCCCAGTGAGGGTCAGTGTTTGTGTGTCTGTGACCGTCCCCCTGTGAGGGTCAGAGTGTGTGTGTGTGTGTGTGTGAGACTGTCCCCCAGTGAGGGTCAGAGTGTGTGTGTGTGACCGTCCCCCAGTGAGGGTCACTGTGTGTGTGCGTGACTGTCCGCCAGTCAGGGTCAGTGTGTGTGTGTGTATGTGTGTGACCGTCCCCCAGTGAGGGTCAGTGTGTGTGTGTGAGTGTGAGACTGTCCCCCTGTGAGGGTCAGTGTGTGTGTGTGTGTGTGTGTGTGTGTGTGTGTGACTGTCCCCCAGTGAGGGTCAGTGTGCGTGTGTGTGTGTGTGTGTGTCTGTGTGTGTGTGACTGTCCCCTAGTGAGGGTCAGTCTGTGTGTGTGACCGTCCCCCAGTCAGGGTCAGTGTGTGTGTGGTACCGTCCCCCAGTGAGGGTCAGTGTGTGTGTGTGTGTGTGTGAGCGTCCCCCAGTGAGGGTCAGTGTGTGTGTGTGTGTGTGTGTGTGACCGTCCCCCAGTGAGGGTCAGTGTGTGTGTGTGTGTGTGTGTGTGTGACAGTCCTCCAGTGAGGGTCAGTGTGTGTGTGTGTGTGGTGTGTGTGTGTGTGTGTGTGTGTGACCGTCCCCCAGTGAGGGTCAGTGTGTGTGTGTGTGTGTGTGTGTGTGTGTGTGTGTGTGTGTATGTGTGTGTGAGACTGTCCCCCAGTGATGGTCAGTGTGTGTGTGACTGTCCCCTAGTGAGGGTCAGACTCTGTGTGGGACCGTACCCCAGTGAGGGTCAGTGTGTGTGTGTGTGTGTGTGTGTGTGTGTGTGTGTGTGTGAGACCGTCCCTCAGTGAGTGTCAGTGTGTGTGTGGGACCATCCCCCAGTGAGGGTCAGTGTGTGTGTGTGCGTGTGTGTGTGACCGTCCCCCAGTGAGGGTCACTGTGTGTGTGTGAGTGTAGACTGTCCCCCAGTGAGGGTCAGTGTGTCTGTGTGTGTGTGTGAGACTGTCCCCCAGTGAGGGTCAGTGTGTGTGTGTGTGTGACTGTCCCCCAGTGAGGGTCAGTGTTTGTGTGTGTGGGACTGTCCCCCAGTGAGGGTCAGAGTGTGTGTGTGTGTGTGTGTGTGTGTGTGTCTGTGACCGTCCCCCTGTGAGGGTCAGAGTGTGTGTGTGTGTGTGTGTGTGTGTGTGTGTGTGACTGTCCCCCAGTGAGGGTCAGTGTGTGTGTGTGTGGGACTGTCTCCCAGTGAGGGTCAGTGTGTGTGTGTGTGTGTGTGTGTGTGTGTGTGTGTGTGTGTGTGTGTGTGTGACCGACCCCCAGTGAGGGTCAGTGTGTGTGTGAGACTGTCCCCCAGTGAGGGTCAGAGTGTGTGTGTGTGACCGTCCCCCAGTGAGGGTCAGTGTGTGTGTGCGTGACTGTCCGCCAGTCAGGGTCAGTGTGTGTGTGTGTATGTGTGTGACCGTCCCCCAGTGAGGGTCAGTGTGTGTGTGTGAGTGTGAGACTGTCCCCCTGTGAGGGTCAGTGTGTGTGTGTGTGTGTGTGTGTGTGACTGTCCCCCAGTGAGGGTCAGTGTGTGTGTGTGTGTGTGTGTGTGTGTGTGTGTGTGTGTGTGTGACTGTCCCCTAGTGAGGGTCAGTCTGTGTGTGTGACCGTCCCCCAGTCAGGGTCAGTGTGTGTGTGGTACCGTCCCCCAGTGAGGGTCAGTGTGTGTGTGTGTGTGTGTGTGACTGTCCTCCAGTGAGGGTCAGTGTGTGTGTGTGTGTGTGTGTGTGTGTGTGTGTGTGTGTGTGTGTGTGTGACCTTCCCCCAGTGAGGGTCAGTGTGTGTGTGTGTGTGTGAGACTGTCCCCCAGTGAGGGTCAGAGTGAGTGTGTGTGACCGTCCCCCAGTGAGGGTCAGTGTCTGTGTGCATGACTGTCCGCCAGTGAGGGTCAGTGTGTGTGTGTGTATGTGTGTGACCGTCCCCCAGTGAAGGTCAGTGTGTGTGTGTGAGTGTGAGACTGTCCCCCAGTGAGGGTCAGTGTGTGTGTGTGTGTGTGTGTGTGTGTGTGTGTGTGTGTGTGTGTGTGTGTGTGTGTGAGTGTGTGTGTGACTGTCCCCCAGTGAGGGTCAGTGTGTGTCTGTGTGTGACTGTCCCCCAGTGAGGGTCAGTGTGTGTGTGTGTGTGTGTGTGTGTGTGTGTGTGTGTGTGTGTGTGTGTGACCGTCCCCCAGTGAGGGTCAGTCTGTGTGTGTGTGTGACTGTCCCCCAGTGAGGGTCAGTGTGTGTGTGTGTGTGTGTGTGTGACCGTCCCCCAGTGAGGGTCAGTGTGTGTGTGTCTGTGCGTGTGACCGTCCCCAGTGAGGGTCATTGTGTGTGTGTGAGACCGTCCCCCAGTGAGGGTCAGTGTGTGTGTGTGTGTGTGTGTGTGTGACTGTCCCCCAGTGAGGGTCAGTGTGTGTGTGTGACCGTCCCCCAGTGAGGGTCAGTGTGAGTGTGTGTGTGTGAGACCGTCCCCCAGTGAGGATCAGTGTGTGTGTGTGTGTGTGTGACCGTCCCCCAGTAAGGGTCAGTGTGTGTGTGTGTGTGTTTGTGTGTGTGTGTGACTGTCCCCCAGTGAGGGTCAGTGCGTGTGTGTGTGTGTGTGTGTGTGTGTGTGACTGTCCCCTGGTGAGGGTCAGTCTGTGTGTGTGACCGTCCCCCAGTCAGGGTCAGTGTGTGTGTGGTACCGTCCCCCAGTGAGGGTCAGTGTATGTGTGTGTCTGTGTGTGTGTGTGTGTGTGTGAGCGTCCCCAGTGAGGGTCAGTGTGTCTGTGTGTGACCCTCTGTCCGCCAGTGAGGGTCAGTGTGTGTGTGTGTGTGTGAGTGTGTGTGTGTGTGTGTGTGTGTGTGTGTGTGTGTGTGTGTGTGTGTGTGTGTGTGACTGTCCTCCAGTGAGGGTCGGAGTGTGTGTGTTTGACCGTCCCCCAGTGAGGGTCAGTGTGTGTGTGTGACTGTCCTCCAGTGAGGGTCAGTGTGTGTGTGTGTGTGACCCTCTGTCCGCCAGTGAGGGTCAGTGTGTGTGTGTGTGTGTGTGTGTGTGTGTGTGTGTGTGTGTGTGACTGTCCCGCAGTGATGGTCAGTGTGTGTGTGTGTGTGTGTGTGTGTGTGTGTGTGTGACTGTCCCCTAGTGAGGGTCAGACTGTGTGTGGGACCGTACCCCAGTGAGGGTCAGTGTGTGTGTGTGTGTGTGTGTGAGACTGTCCCCCAGTGAGGGTCAGAGTGTGTGTGTGTGACCGTCCCCCAGTGAGGGTCAGTGTGTGTGTGGGACCGTCCCCCAGTGAGAGTCAGTGTGTGTGTGCGTGTGTCTGTGGTACTGTCCCCCAGTGAGGGTCAGTGTGTGTGTGCGTGTGTGTGTGTGTGTGTGTGTGTGTGTGTGTGTGTGTGTGTGTGTGTGTGTGTGTGTGTGACCTTCCCCCAGTGAGGGTCAGTGTGTGTGTGTGTGTGTGAGACCGTCCCCCAGTGATGGTCAGTGTGTGTGTGTGTGTGTGTGTGTGACTGTCCCCCAGTGAGGGTCAGTGTGTGTGTGTGACCGTCCCCCAGTGAGGGTCAGTGTGTGTGTGTGTGTGTGAGACCGTCCCCCAGTGAGGATCAGTGTCTGTGTGTGTGTGTGTGACCGTCCCCCAGTAAGGGTCAGTGTGTGTGTGTGTGAGACTGTCCCCCAGTGAGGGTCAGTGTGTGTGTGTGTGTGACTGTCCCCCAGTGAGGGTCAGTGTGTGTGTGTGTGTGTGTGTGTGTGTGTGTGTGTGTGACTGTCCCCTAGTGAGGGTCAGTCTGTGTGTGTGACCGTCCCCCAGTCAGGGTCAGTGTGTGTGTGGTACCGTCCCCCAGTGAGGGTCAGTGTGTGTGTGTGTGTGTGTGTGAGCGTCCCCCAGTAAGGGTCAGTGTCTGTGTGTGTGTGTGTGTGTGTGACTGTCCCCTAGTGATGGTCAGTGTGTGTGTGTGTGTGTGTGTGTGACTGTCCCCTAGTGAGGGTCAGTCTGTGTGTGTGACCGTCCCCAGTCAGGGTCAGTATGTGTGTGTGTGTGTGTGTGTGTGTGTGTGTGTGTGTGTGTGTGTGAGTGTCCCCCAGTGAGGGTCAGTATGTGTGTGTGTGTGTGTGTGTGACCGTCCCCCAGTGAGGGTCAGTGTGTGTGTGTCTGTGCGTGTGACCGTCCCCAGTGAGGGTCAGTGTGTGTGTGTGAGACCGTCCCCCAGTGAGGGTCAGTATGTGTGTGTGTGTGTGTGTGTGACTGTCCCCCAGTGAGGGTCAGTGTGTGTGTGTGACCGTCCCCCAGTGAGGGTCAGTGTGTGTGTGTGTGTGTGGGACCGTCCCCCAGTGAGGGTCAGTGTCTGTGTGTGTGTGAGTGTGAGACTGTCCCCCAGTGATGGTCAGTGTGTGTGTGTGTGTGTCTGTCCCCCAGTGAGGGTCAGTGTGTGTGTGGGTCCGTCCCCCAGTGAGGGTCAGTGTGTGTGTGTGTGTGTGACCGTCCCCCAGTGAGGGTCAGTGTGTGTGTGTGTGTGTGACCGTCCCCCAGAGAGGGTCAGTGTGTGTGTGTGTGTGTGTGACTGTCCCCCAGTGAGGGTCAGTGTGTGTGTGTGTGGGACTGTCCCCCAGTGAGGGTCAGTGTGTGTGTGTGTGTGTCTGTCCCCCAGTGAGGGTCAGTGTGTGTGTGGGTCCGTCCCCCAGTGAGGGTCAGTGTGTGTGTGTGTGTGTGTGTGTGTGTGTGTGTGTGAGACCGTCCCCCAGTGAGGGTCAGTGTGTGTGTGTGTGTGACCGTCCCCCAGTGAGGGTCAGTGTGTGCGTGTGTGCGTGACTGTCCCCCAGTGAGGGTCAGTGTGTGTGTGTGTGTGTGACTGTCCCCCAGTGAAGGTCAGTGTGTCTGTGTGTGTGTGTGTGTGTGTGTGTGTGTGTGACCGTCCCCCAGTGAGTGTCAGTGTATGTGTGGGACCATCCCACGGTGAGGGTCTGTGTGTGTGTGTGTGTGGGACTGTCCCCTAGTGAGGGTCAGTGTGTGCGTGTGTGACTGACCGCCAGTGAGGGTCACTGTGTGTGTGTGTATGTGTGTGACCGTCCCCCAGTGAGGGTCAGTGTGTGTGTGTGAGTGTGAGACTGTCCCCCAGTGAGTGTCAGTGTGTTGGTGTGTGTGTGTGTGTGTGTGAGACCGTCCGCCAGTGAGGGTCAGTGTGTGTGTGTGTGTGTGTGAGACTGTCCCCCAGTGAGGGTCAGTGTGTGTGTGTGTGTGTGACTGTCCCCCAGTGAGTGTCAGTGTTTGTGTGTGTGGGACTGTCCCCCAGTGAGGGTCAGAGTGTGTGTGTGTGTGTGTGTGTGTGTGTGTGTGTGTGTGTGTGTGTGTGTGTGTGTGTCTGTGACCGTCCCCCTGTGAGGGTCAGAGTGTGTGTGTGTGTGTGTGTGTGTGTGTGTGTGTGTGTGTGACTGTCCCCCAGTGAGGGTCAGTGTGTGTGTGTGTGGGACTGTCTCCCAGTGAGGGTCAGTGTGTGTGTGTGTGACCGTCCCCCAGTGAGGGTCAGTGTGTGTGTGTGTCTGTGTGTGTGTGTGTGTGTGTGTGTGTGTGTGTGTGTGTCTGTGACCGTCCCACTGTGAGGGTCAGAGTGTGTGTGTGTGTGTGTCTGTGTGTGTGTGTGTGTGTGTGTGTGACTGTCCCGCAGTGAGGGTCAGTGTGTGTGTGTGTGGGACTGTCTCCCAGTGAGGGTCAGTGTGTGTGTGTGTGACCGTCCCCCAGTGAGGGTCAGTGTGTGTGTGTGTGTGTGTGTGTGTGTGACCGACCCCCAGTGAGGGTCAGTGTGTGTGTGTGTGTGTGAGACTGTCACCCAGTGAGGGTCAGAGTGTGTGTGTGTGACCGTCCCCCAGTGAGGGTCAGTGTGTGTGTGCGTGACTGTCCGCCAGTCAGGGTCAGTGTGTGTGTGTGTATGTGTGTGTCTTTCCCCCAGTGAGGGTCAGTGTGTGTGTGTGTCTGGGTGTGTGTGGGTCCGTCCCCCAGTGAGGGTCAGTGTGTGTGTGGGACCGTCCCCCAGTGAGGGTCAGTGTCTGTGTGTGTGTGAGTGTTAGACTGTCCCCCAGTGAGGGTCAGTGTGTGTGTGTGTGTGTCTTTCCCCCAGTGAGGGTCAGTGTGTGTGTGGGTCCGTCCCCCAGTGAGGGTCAGTGTGTGTGTGTGTGTGTGTGTGTGTGTGACCGTCCCCCAGTTAGGGTCAGTGTGTGTGTGTGTGTGACCGTCCCCCAGTGAGGGTCAGTGTGTGTGTGTGTGTGACTGTCCCCCAGTCAGGGTCAGTGTGTGTGTGGTACCGTCCCCCAGTGAGGGTCAGTGTGTGTGTTTGTGTGTGTGTGTGTGTGTGTGTGTGTGTGTGTGTATGTGTGTGAGCGTCCCCCAGTGAGGGTCAGTGTGTGTGTGTGTGTGTGTGTGTGTGTGACCGTCTGTCCGCCAGTGAGGGTCAGTGTGTGTGTGTGTGTGTGCGACCGTACCCCAGTGAGGGTCAGTGTGTGTGTGTGTGTGTGTGTGTGGTGTGTGTGTGTGTGTGTGTGTGTGGGACCGTCCCCCAGTGAGGGTCAGTGTGTGTGTGTGTGTGTGTGTGTGGGTCCGTCCCCCAGTGAGGGTCAGTGTGTGTGTGGGACCGTCCCCCAGTGAGGGTCAGTGTCTGTGTGTGTGTGAGTGTGAGACTGTCCCCCAGTGAGGGTCAGTGTGTGTGTGGGTCCGTCCCCCAGTGAGGGTCAGTGTGTGTGTGTGTGTGTGACCGTCCCCCAGTGAGGGTCAGTGTGTGTGTGTGTGTGACCGTCCCCCAGTGAGGGTCAGTGTGTGTGTGTGTGTGTGTGACTGTCCCCCAGTGAGTGTCAGTGTGTGTGTGTGTGGGACTGTCCCCCAGTGAGGGTCAGTGTGTGTGTGTGTGTGTCTGTCCCCCAGTGAGGGTCAGTGTGTGTGTGGGTCCGTCCCCCAGTGAGGGTCAGTGTGTGTGTGTGTGTGTGACCGTCCCCCAGTGAGGGTCAGTGTGTGTGTGTGTGTGACCGTCCCCCAGAGAGGGTCAGTGTGTGTGTGTGTGTGTGTGACTGTCCCCCAGTGAGGGTCAGTGTGTGTGTGTGTGGGACTGTCCCCCAGTGAGGGTCAGTGTGTGTGTGTGTGTGTCTGTCCCCCAGTGAGGGTCAGTGTGTGTGTGGGTCCGTCCCCCAGTGAGGGTCAGTGTGTGTGTGTGTGTGTGTGTGTGTGTGTGTGTGAGACCGTCCCCCAGTGAGGGTCAGTGTGTGTGTGTGTGTGACCGTCCCCCAGTGAGGGTCAGTGTGTGTGTGTGTGTGTGACTGTCCCCCAGTGAAGGTCAGTGTGTCTGTGTGTGTGTGTGTGTGTGTGTGTGTGTGTGTGACCGTCCCCCAGTGAGTGTCAGTGTATGTGTGGGACCATCCCACGGTGAGGGTCTGTGTGTGTGTGTGTGTGGGACTGTCCCCCAGTGAGGGTCAGTGTGTGCGTGTGTGACTGACCGCCAGTGAGGGTCACTGTGTGTGTGTGTATGTGTGTGACCGTCCCCCAGTGAGGGTCAGTGTGTGTGTGTGTGTGTCTTTCCCCCAGTGAGGGTCAGTGTGTGTGTGGGTCCGTCCCCCAGTGAGGGTCAGTGTGTGTGTGTGTGTGTGTGTGTGTGTGACCGTCCCCCAGTTAGGGTCAGTGTGTGTGTGTGTGTGACCGTCCCCCAGTGAGGGTCAGTGTGTGTGTGTGTGTGACTGTCCCCCAGTCAGGGTCAGTGTGTGTGTGGTACCGTCCCCCAGTGAGGGTCAGTGTGTGTGTTTGTGTGTGTGTGTGTGTGTGTGTGTGTGTGTGTGTATGTGTGTGAGCGTCCCCCAGTGAGGGTCAGTGTGTGTGTGTGTGTGTGTGTGTGTGTGACCGTCTGTCCGCCAGTGAGGGTCAGTGTGTGTGTGTGTGTGTGCGACCGTACCCCAGTGAGGGTCAGTGTGTGTGTGTGTGTGTGTGTGTGGTGTGTGTGTGTGTGTGTGTGTGTGGGACCGTCCCCCAGTGAGGGTCAGTGTGTGTGTGTGTGTGTGTGTGTGGGTCCGTCCCCCAGTGAGGGTCAGTGTGTGTGTGGGACCGTCCCCCAGTGAGGGTCAGTGTCTGTGTGTGTGTGAGTGTGAGACTGTCCCCCAGTGAGGGTCAGTGTGTGTGTGGGTCCGTCCCCCAGTGAGGGTCAGTGTGTGTGTGTGTGTGTGACCGTCCCCCAGTGAGGGTCAGTGTGTGTGTGTGTGTGACCGTCCCCCAGTGAGGGTCAGTGTGTGTGTGTGTGTGTGTGACTGTCCCCCAGTGAGTGTCAGTGTGTGTGTGTGTGGGACTGTCCCCCAGTGAGGGTCAGTGTGTGTGTGTGTGTGTCTGTCCCCCAGTGAGGGTCAGTGTGTGTGTGGGTCCGTCCCCCAGTGAGGGTCAGTGTGTGTGTGTGTGTGTGACCGTCCCCCAGTGAGGGTCAGTGTGTGTGTGTGTGTGACCGTCCCCCAGAGAGGGTCAGTGTGTGTGTGTGTGTGTGTGACTGTCCCCCAGTGAGGGTCAGTGTGTGTGTGTGTGGGACTGTCCCCCAGTGAGGGTCAGTGTGTGTGTGTGTGTGTCTGTCCCCCAGTGAGGGTCAGTGTGTGTGTGGGTCCGTCCCCCAGTGAGGGTCAGTGTGTGTGTGTGTGTGTGTGTGTGTGTGTGTGTGAGACCGTCCCCCAGTGAGGGTCAGTGTGTGTGTGTGTGTGACCGTCCCCCAGTGAGGGTCAGTGTGTGCGTGTGTGCGTGACTGTCCCCCAGTGAGGGTCAGTGTGTGTGTGTGTGTGTGACTGTCCCCCAGTGAAGGTCAGTGTGTCTGTGTGTGTGTGTGTGTGTGTGTGTGTGTGTGTGACCGTCCCCCAGTGAGTGTCAGTGTATGTGTGGGACCATCCCACGGTGAGGGTCTGTGTGTGTGTGTGTGTGGGACTGTCCCCCAGTGAGGGTCAGTGTGTGCGTGTGTGACTGACCGCCAGTGAGGGTCACTGTGTGTGTGTGTATGTGTGTGACCGTCCCCCAGTGAGGGTCAGTGTGTGTGTGTGAGTGTGAGACTGTCCCCCAGTGAGTGTCAGTGTGTGTGTGTGTGTGTGTGTGTGTGTGTGTGTGTGTGTGTGTGTGAGACCGTCCGCCAGTGAGGGTCAGTGTGTGTGTGTGTGTGTGTGAGACTGTCCCCCAGTGAGGGTCAGTGTGTGTGTGTGTGTGTGACTGTCCCCCAGTGAGTGTCAGTGTTTGTGTGTGTGGGACTGTCCCCCAGTGAGGGTCAGAGTGTGTGTGTGTGTGTGTGTGTGTGTGTGTGTGTGTGTGTGTGTGTGTGTGTGTGTCTGTGACCATCCCCCTGTGAGGGTCAGAGTGTGTGTGTGTGTGTGTGTGTGTGTGTGTGACTGTCCCCCAGTGAGGGTCAGTGTGTGTGTGTGTGGGACTGTCTCCCAGTGAGGGTCAGTGTGTGTGTGTGTGACCGTCCCCCAGTGAGGGTCAGTGTGTGTGTGTGTGTGTGTGTGTGTGTGTGTGTGTGTGTGTGTGTGTGTGTGTGTGTGTGTCTGTGACCGTCCCCCTGTGAGGGTCAGAGTGTGTGTGTGTGTGTGTGTGTGTGTGTGTGTGTGTGTGTGTGTGTGACTGTCCCGCAGTGAGGGTCAGTGTGTGTGTGTGTGGGACTGTCTCCCAGTGAGGGTCAGTGTGTGTGTGTGTGACCGTCCCCCAGTGAGGGTCAGTGTGTGTGTGTGTCTGGGTGTGTGTGGGTCCGTCCCCCAGTGAGGGTCAGTGTGTGTGTGGGACCGTCCCCCAGTGAGGGTCAGTGTCTGTGTGTGTGTGAGTGTTAGACTGTCCCCCAGTGAGGGTCAGTGTGTGTGTGTCTTTCCCCCAGTGAGGGTCAGTGTGTGTGTGGGTCCGTCCCCCAGTGAGGGTCAGTGTGTGTGTGTGTGTGTGTGTGTGTGTGACCGTCCCCCAGTTAGGGTCAGTGTGTGTGTGTGTGTGACCGTCCCCCAGTGAGGGTCAGTGTGTGTGTGTGTGTGTGACTGTCCCCCAGTCAGGGTCAGTGTGTGTGTGGTACTGTCCCCCAGTGAGGGTCAGTGTGTGTGTTTGTGTGTGTGTGTGTGTGTGTGTGTGTGTGTGTATGTGTGTGAGCGTCCCCCAGTGAGGGTCAGTGTGTGTGTGTGTGTGTGTGTGTGTGACCGTCTGTCCGCCAGTGAGGGTCAGTGTGTGTGTGTGTGTGTGCGACCGTACCCCAGTGAGGGTCAGTGTGTGTGTGTGTGTGTGTGTGTGGTGTGTGTGTGTGTGTGTGTGTGTGGGACCGTCCCCCAGTGAGGGTCAGTGTGTGTGTGTGTGTGTGTGTGTGGGTCCGTCCCCCAGTGAGGGTCAGTGTGTGTGTGGGACCGTCCCCCAGTGAGGGTCAGTGTCTGTGTGTGTGTGAGTGTGAGACTGTCCCCCAGTGAGGGTCAGTGTGTGTGTGTGTGTGTCTGTCCCCCAGTGAGGGTCAGTGTGTGTGTGGGTCCGTCCCCCAGTGAGGGTCAGTGTGTGTGTGTGTGTGTGACCGTCCCCCAGTGAGGGTCAGTGTGTGTGTGTGTGTGACCGTCCCCCAGTGAGGGTCAGTGTGTGTGTGTGTGTGTGTGACTGTCCCCCAGTGAGGGTCAGTGTGTGTGTGTGTGGGACTGTCCCCCAGTGAGGGTCAGTGTGTGTGTGTGTGTGTCTGTCCCCCAGTGAGGGTCAGTGTGTGTGTGGGTCTGTCCCCCAGTGAGGGTCAGTGTGTGTGTGTGTGTGTGTGTGTGTGACCGTCCCCCAGTGAGGGTCAGTGTGTGTGTGTGTGTGACCGTCCCCCAGTGAGGGTCAGTGTGTGCGTGTGTGTGTGACTGTCCCCCAGTGAGGGTCAGTGTGTGTGTGTGTGACTGTCCCCCAGTGAGTGTCAGTGTATGTGTGGGACCATCCCACGGTGAGGGTCTGTGTGTGTGTGTGTGTGGGACTGTCCCCCAGTGAGGGTCAGTGTGTGCGTGTGTGACTGACCGCCAGTGAGGGTCAGTGTGTGTGTGTGTATGTGTGTGACCGTCCCCCAGTGAGGGTCAGTGTGTGTGTGTGAGTGTGAGACTGTCCCCCAGTGAGTGTCAGTGTGTGTGTGTGTGTGTGTGTGTGTGTGTGTGTGTGTGTGACCGTCCGCCAGTGAGGGTCAGTGTGTGTGTGTGTGTGTGTGAGACTGTCACCCAGTGAGGGTCAGTGTGTGTGTGTGTGTGACTGTCCCCCAGTGAGGGTCAGTGTTTGTGTGTGTGGGACTGTCCCCCAGTGAGGGTCAGAGTGTGTGTGTGTGTGTCTGTGACCGTCCCCCTGTGAGGGTCAGAGTGTGTGTGTGTGTGTGTGTGTGTGTGTGTGTGTGTGTGTGTGTGTGTGTGTGTGTGACTGTCCCCCAGTGAGGGTCAGTGTGTGTGTGTGTGGGACTGTCTCCCAGTGAGGGTCAGTGTGTGTGTGTGTGACCGTCCCCCAGTGAGGGTCAGTGTGTCTGTGTGTGTGTGTGTGTGTGTGTGTGTGTGTGTGTGTGTCTGTGACCGTCCCCCTGTGAGGGTCAGAGTGTGTGTGTGTGTGTGTGTGTGTGTGTGTGTGTGTGACTGTCCCGCAGTGAGGGTCAGTGTGTGTGTGTGTGGGACTGTCTCCCAGTGAGGGTCAGTGTGTGTGTGTGTGACCGTCCCCCAGTGAGGGTCAGTGTGTGTGTGTGTGTGTGTGTGTGTGTGTGTGTGTGTGTGTGTGTGTGTGTGTGTGTGTGACCGACCCCCAGTGAGGGTCAGTGTGTGTGTGTGTGTGTGAGACTGTCCCCCAGTGAGGGTCAGAGTGTGTGTGTGTGACCGTCCCCCAGTGAGGGTCAGTGTGTGTGTGCGTGACTGTCCGCCAGTCAGGGTCAGTGTATGTGTGTGTATGTGTGTGACTGTCCCCCAGTGAGGGTCAGTGTGTGTGTGTGTGTGTGTGTGTGTGTGTGTGTGTGTGTGTGTGTGTGACTGTCCCCTAGTGAGGGTCAGTGTGTGTGTGTGTCTAGGTGTGTGTGGGTCCGTCTCCCAGTGAGGGTCAGTGTGTGTGTGGGACCGTCCCCCAGTGAGGGTCAGTGTCTGTGTGTGTGTGAGTGTTAGACTGTCCCCCAGTGAGGGTCAGTGTGTGTGTGTGTGTGTGTCTGTCCCCCAGTGAGGGTCAGTGTGTGTGTGGGTCCGTCCCCCAGTGAGGGTCAGTGTGTGTGTGTGTGTGTGTGTGTGACCGTCCCCCAGTGAGGGTCAGTGCGTGTGTGTGTGTGTGACTGTCCCCCAGTGAGGGTCAGTGTGTGTGTGTGTGTGTCTTTCCCCCAGTGAGGGTCAGTGTGTGTGTGGGTCCGTCCCCCAGTAAGGGTCAGTGTGTGTGTGTGTGTGTGTGTGTGTGTGACCGTCCCCCAGTTAGGGTCAGTGTGTGTGTGTGTGTGACCGTCCCCCAGTGAGGGTCAGTGTGTGCGTGTGTGTGTGACTGTCCCCCATTGAGTGTCAGTGTGTGTGTGTGTGTGTGACTGTACCACAGTGAAGGTCAGTGTGTCTGTGTGTGTGTGTGTGTGTGTGTGTGTGTGTGTGTGTGTGTGTGTGTGTGTGTGTGTGTGTGACCGTCCCCCAGTGAGTGTCAGTGTATGTGTGGGACCATCCCCGTGAGGGTCTGTGTGTGTGTGTGTGGGACTGTCCCCCAGTGAGGGTCAGTGTGTGTGTGTGTGACTGACCGCCAGTGAGGGTCAGTGTGTGTGTGTGTATGTGTGTGACCGTCCCCCAGTGAGGGTCAGTGTGTGTGTGTGAGTGTGAGACTGTCCCCCAGTGAGGGTCAGTGTGTGTGTGTGTGTGTGTGTGTGTGTGTGTGTGTGTGTGTGTGTGTGTGTGTGTCTGTGACCGTCCCCCTGTGAGGGTCAGAGTGTGTGTGTGTGTGTGTGTGTGTGTGTGTGTGTGTGTGTGTGTGTGTGACTGTCCCGCAGTGAGGGTCAGTGTGTGTGTGTGTGGGACTGTCTCCCAGTGAGGGTCAGTGTGTGTGTGTGTGACCGTCCCCCAGTGAGGGTCAGTGTGTGTGTGTGTGTGTGTGTGTGTGTGTGTGTGTGTGTGTGTGTGTGTGACCGACCCCCAGTGAGGGTCAGTGTGTGTGTGTGTGTGTGAGACTGTCCCCCAGTGAGGGTCAGAGTGTGTGTGTGTGACCGTCCCCCAGTGAGGGTCAGTGTGTGTGTGCGTGACTGTCCGCCAGTCAGGGTCAGTGTGTGTGTGTGTATGTGTGTGACTGTCCCCCAGTGAGGGTCAGTGTGTGTGTGTGTGTGTGTGTGTGTGTGTGTGTGTGTGTGTGTGTGTGTGACTGTCCCCTAGTGAGGGTCAGTGTGTGTGTGTGTCTGGGTGTGTGTGGGTCCGTCCCCCAGTGAGGGTCAGTGTGTGTGTGGGACCGTCCCCCAGTGAGGGTCAGTGTCTGTGTGTGTGTGAGTGTTAGACTGTCCCCCAGTGAGGGTGAGTGTGTTTGTGTGTGTCTGTCCCCCAGTGAGGGTCAGAGTGTGTGTGTGTGACCGTCCCCCAGTGAGGGTCACTGTGTGTGTGCGTGACTGTCCGCCAGTCAGGGTCAGTGTGTGTGTGTGTATGTGTGTGACCGTCCCCCAGTGAGGGTCAGTGTGTGTGTGTGAGTGTGAGACTGTCCCCCTGTGAGGGTCAGTGTGTGTGTGTGTGTGTGTGTGTGTGTGTGTGTGTGTGTGTGTGTGTGTGTGTGTGTCTGTGACCGTCCCCCTGTGAGGGTCAGAGTGTGTGTGTGTGTGTGTGTGTGTGTGTGTGTGTGTGTGACTGTCCCGCAGTGAGGGTCAGTGTGTGTGTGTGTGGGACTGTCTCCCAGTGAGGGTCAGTGTGTGTGTGTGTGACCGTCCCCCAGTGAGGGTCAGTGTGTGTGTGTGTGTGTGTGTGTGTGTGTGTGTGTGTGTGTGTGTGTGTGTGTGACCGACCCCCAGTGAGGGTCAGTGTGTGTGTGTGTGTGTGAGACTGTCCCCCAGTGAGGGTCAGAGTGTGTGTGTGTGACCGTCCCCCAGTGAGGGTCAGTGTGTGTGTGCGTGACTGTCCACCAGTCAGGGTCAGTGTGTGTGTGTGTATGTGTGTGACTGTCCCCCAGTGAGGGTCAGTGTGTGTGTGTGTGTGTGTGTGTGTGTGTGTGTGTGTGTGTGTGTGTGTGTGTGTGTGTGACTGTCCCCTAGTGAGGGTCAGTGTGTGTGTGTGTCTGGGTGTGTGTGGGTCCGTCCCCCAGTGAGGGTCAGTGTGTGTGTGGGACCGTCCCCCAGTGAGGGTCAGTGTCTGTGTGTGTGTGAGTGTTAGACTGTCCCCCAGTGAGGGTCAGTGTGTGTGTGTGTGTGTCTGTCCCCCAGTGAGGGTCAGTGTGTGTGTGGGTCCGTCCCCCAGTGAGGGTCAGTGTGTGTGTGTGTGTGTGTGTGACCGTCCCCCAGTGAGTGTCAGTGTGTGCGTGTGTGTGACCGTCCCCCAGTGAGGGTCAGTGCGTGTGTGTGTGTGTGTGACTGTCCCCCAGTGAGGGTCAGTGTGTGTGTGTGTGTGTCTTTCCCCCAGTGAGGGTCAGTGTGTGTGTGGGTCCGTCCCCCAGTGAGGGTCAGTGTGTGTGTGTGTGTGTGTGTGTGTGTGTGACCGTCCCCCAGTTAGGGTCAGTGTGTGTGTGTGTGTGACCGTCCCCCAGTGAGGGTCAGTGTGTGCGTGTGTGTGTGACTGTCCCCCAGTGAGGGTCAGTGTGTGTGTGTGTGTGTGACTGTACCACAGTGAAGGTCAGTGTGTCTGTGTGTGTGTGTGTGTGTGTGTGTGTGTGTGTGTGTGTGTGACCGTCCCCCAGTGAGTGTCAGTGTATGTGTGGGACCATCCCCGTGAGGGTCTGTGTGTGTGTGTGTGGGACTGTCCCCCAGTGAGGGTCAGTGTGTGTGTGTGTGACTGACCGCCAGTGAGGGTCAGTGTGTGTGTGTGTATGTGTGTGACCGTCCCCCAGTGAGGGTCAGTGTGTGTGTGTGAGTGTGAGACTGTCCCCCAGTGAGGGTCAGTGTGTGTGTGTGTGTGTGTGTGTGTGTGTGTGTGTGTGTGACCGTCCGCCAGTGAGGGTCAGTGTGTGTGTGTGTGTGTGTGACTGTCCCCCAGTGAGGGTCAGTGTGTCTGTGTGTGTGACTGTCCCCCAGTGAGGGTCAGTGTTTGTGTGTCTGTGACCGTCCCCCTGTGAGGGTCAGAGTGTGTGTGTGTGTGTGTGTGTGAGACTGTCCCCCAGTGAGGGTCAGAGTGTGTGTGTGTGACCGTCCCCCAGTGAGGGTCACTGTGTGTGTGCGTGACTGTCCGCCAGTCAGGGTCAGTGTGTGTGTGTGTATGTGTGTGACCGTCCCCCAGTGAGGGTCAGTGTGTGTGTGTGAGTGTGAGACTGTCCCCCTGTGAGGGTCAGTGTGTGTGTGTGTGTGTGTGTGTGTGTGTGTGTGTGTGTGTGTGTGTGTGTGACTGTCCCCCAGTGAGGGTCAGTGTGCGTGTGTGTGTGTGTGTGTGTGTGTCTGTGTGTGTGTGACTGTCCCCTAGTGAGGGTCAGTCTGTGTGTGTGACCGTCCCCCAGTCAGGGTCAGTGTGTGTGTGGTACCGTCCCCCAGTGAGGGTCAGTGTGTGTGTGTGTGTGTGTAAGCGTCCCCCAGTGAGGGTCAGTGTGTGTGTGTGTGTGTGTGTGACCGTCCCCCAGTGAGGGTCAGTGTGTGTGTGTGTGTGTGTGTGTGTGTGTGACAGTCCTCCAGTGAGGGTCAGTGTGTGTGTGTGTGTGGTGTGTGTGTGTGTGTGTGTGTGTGACCGTCCCCCAGTGAGGGTCAGTGTGTGTGTGTGTGTGTGTGTGTGTGTGTGTGTGTGTGTGTGTGTGTGTGTGTGTGTGTGTGTGTGAGACTGTCCCCCAGTGATGGTCAGTGTATGTGTGACTGTCCCCTAGTGAGGGTCAGACTCTGTGTGGGACCGTACCCCAGTGAGGGTCAGTGTGTGTGTGTGTGTGTGTGTGTGTGTGTGTGTGTGTGTGTGTGAGACCGTCCCTCAGTGAGTGTCAGTGTGTGTGTGGGACCATCCCCCAGTGAGGGTCAGTGTGTGTGTGCGTGTGTGTGTGACCGTCCCCCAGTGAGGGTCACTGTGTGTGTG
>NW_026780964.1:0-19766 GCF_030144855.1 Hypanus sabinus
GGAGCCAGAAATAGGGACAGAGTTGTGGAGGGGAGCCAGAAATATGGACAGAGATGGGGAGGGGAGCCAGAAATACGGACAGAGATAGACAGGCGAGACAGAAATAGGGACAGAGATAGTCAGGGGAGCCAGAGATAAGGACAGAGATAGACAGGGGAGACAGAAATAGGGACAGAGATAGACAGGGGACCCAGAAATAGGGACAGAGATGGGGAGGGGAGCCAGAAATGACAGAGATGGGGAGGGGAGCCAGAAATAGGGACAGAGATAGTCAGGGGAGCCAGAAATACGGACAGAGATGGGGAGGGGAGACAGAAATATGGACAGAGATGGGGAGGGGAGCCAGAAATACGGACAGAGATAGACAGGGGAGCCAGAAATACGGACAGAGAGAGACAGGGGAGCCAGAAATAGGGGCAGATATGGGGAAGGGAGCCAGAAATGACAGAGATGGGGAGGGGAGACAGAAATATGAAGAGAGAGAGACAGGGGATCAAGAAATAGGGTCAGAGATGGAGAGGGGAGCCATAAATAAGGACAGAGATAGACAGGGGAGACAGAAATAGGGACAGGGATGGGGAGGGGAGCCAGAAATGACAGAGATGGGGAGGGGAGACAGAAATAGGGACAGAGATGGGGAGGGGAGCCAGAAATACGGAGACAGAGAGAGACAGGGGAGCCAGAAATAGGGACAGGGATGGGGAGGGGAGCCAGAAATGACAGAGATGGGGAGGGGTGCCAGAAATACGGAGAGAGATAGACAGGGGAGACAGAAATAGGGACAGAGATGGGGAGGGGAACCAGTAATATGGAAAGAGATGGGGATGGGAGCCAGAAATACGGACAGAGATAGACAGGGGAGCCATAAATAAGGACAGAGATAGACAGGGGACCCAGAAATAGGGACAGAGATGGGGAGGGGAGCCAGAAATACAGAGAGATGGACAGGGGAGCCCGAAATAAGGACAGAGATAGACAGGGGAGACAGAAATAGGGACAGAGATGGGGAGGGGAGCCAGAAATGACAGAGATGGGCAGGGGAGCCAGAAATACGGACAGAGATGGGGAGGTTGAGCCAGAAATACGGACAGAGATGGGGAGGGGAGACAGAAATAGGGACAGAGATAGACAGGGGACCCAGAAATAGGGACAGAGATGGGGAGGGGAGCCAGAAATACGGACAGAGATGGGGAGGGGAGACAGAAATAGGGACAGAGATAGACAGGGGACCCAGAAATAGGGACAGAGATGGGGAGGAGAGCCAGAAATACGGACAGAAATAGACAGGGGACCCAGAAACAGGGTCAGAGATAGACATGGGAGACAGAAATAGGGACAGAGATGGGGAGGGGAGCCAGAAATAGCGACAGAGATGGGGAGGGGAGCCAGAAATACGGACAGAGATGGGAAGGGGAGCCAGAAATGACAGAGATGGGGAGGGGAGCCAGAAATAGGGACAGAGATGGGGAGGGGAGACAGAAATATGGACAGAGATAGTCAGGGGAGCCAGAGATAAGGACAGAGATAGACAGAGGAGACAGAAATAGGGACAGAGATAGACAGGGGACCCAGAAATAGGGACCGAGATGGAGAGGGGAGCCAGAAATAGGGACAGAGATGGGGAGGGGAGACAGAAATATGGACAGAGATGGGGAGGAGAGCCAGAAATACGGACAGAGAGAGACAGGGGAGCCAGAAATACGGGCAGAGATGGGGATGGGAGACAGAAATATGGACAGCCATAGACAGGAGACCCAGAAATAAGGACATAGATAGACAGGGGAGACAGAAATAGGGACAGGGATGGGGAGGGGAGCCAGAAATAGGGACAGAGATGGGGAGGGGAGCCAGAAATACGGAGAGAGATAGACAGGGGAGCCAGAAATAGGGACAGAGATGGGGAGCGGAGCCAGAAATACGGAGAGAGATAGACAGGGGAGCCAGAAATACGGACAGAGATGGGGAGCGGAGCCAGAAATACGGAGAGAGAGAGACAGGGGAGCCAGAAATAGGGACAGAGTTGGGGAGGGGAGCCAGAAATATGGACAGAGATGGGGAGGGGAGCCAGAAATAAGGACAGAGATAGACAGGGGACCCAGAAATAGGGACAGAGATAGACAGGGGACCCAGAAATAGGGACAGAGATGGGGAGGGAACCAGAAATGACAGAGATGGGGAGAGGAGCCAGAAATAGGGACAGAGGTAGACAGGGGAGCCAGAAATAGGGACAGAGATGGGGAGGGGAGCCAGAAATAAGGACAGAGATAGACAGGGGAGCCAGAAATAGGGTCAGAGATGGGGAGGGGAGTCAGAAATAGGGACAGAGATAGTCAGGAGAGCCAGAGATAAGGACAGAGATAGACAGGCGAGACAGAAATAGGGACAGAGATGGGGAAGGGAGCCAGAAATGACAGAGATGGGGAGGGGAGACAGAAATAGGGACAGAGATGGGGAGGGGAGCCAGAAATATGGAGAGAGAGAGACAGGGGAGCCAGAAATAGGGACAGAGTTGTGGAGGGGAGCCAGAAATATGGACAGAGATGGGGAGGGGAGCCAGAAATACGGACAGAGATAGACAGGCGAGACAGAAATAGGGACAGAGATAGTCAGGGGAGCCAGAGATAAGGACAGAGATAGACAGGGGAGACAGAAATAGGGACAGAGATAGACAGGGGACCCAGAAATAGGGACAGAGATGGGGAGGGGAGCCAGAAATGACAGAGATGGGGAGGGGAGCCAGAAATAGGGACAGAGATAGTCAGGGGAGCCAGAAATACGGACAGAGATGGGGAGGGGAGACAGAAATATGGACAGAGATGGGGAGGGGAGCCAGAAATACGGACAGAGATAGACAGGGGAGCCAGAAATACGGACAGAGAGAGACAGGGGAGCCAGAAATAGGGGCAGATATGGGGAAGGGAGCCAGAAATGACAGAGATGGGGAGGGGAGACAGAAATATGAAGAGAGAGAGACAGGGGATCCAGAAATAGGGTCAGAGATGGAGAGGGGAGCCATAAATAAGGACAGAGATAGACAGGGGAGACAGAAATAGGGACAGGGATGGGGAGGGGAGCCAGAAATGACAGAGATGGGGAGGGGAGACAGAAATAGGGACAGAGATGGGGAGGGGAGCCAGAAATACGGAGAGAGAGAGAGACAGGGGAGCCAGAAATAGGGACAGGGATGGGGAGGGGAGCCAGAAATGACAGAGATGGGGAGGGGTGCCAGAAATACGGAGAGAGATAGACAGGGGAGACAGAAATAGGGACAGAGATGGGGAGGGGAACCAGTAATATGGAAAGAGATGGGGATGGGAGCCAGAAATACGGACAGAGATAGACAGGGGAGCCATAAATAAGGACAGAGATAGACAGGGGACCCAGAAATAGGGACAGTGATGGGGAGGGGAGCCAGAAATACAGAGAGATGGACAGGGGAGCCCGAAATAAGGACAGAGATAGACAGGGGAGACAGAAATAGGGACAGAGATGGGGAGGGGAGCCAGAAATGACAGAGATGGGCAGGGGAGCCAGAAATACGGACAGAGATGGGGAGGTTGAGCCAGAAATACGGACAGAGATGGGGAGGGGAGACAGAAATAGGGACAGAGATAGACAGGGGACCCAGAAATAGGGACAGAGATGGGGAGGGGAGCCAGAAATACGGACAGAGATGGGGAGGGGAGACAGAAATAGGGACAGAGATAGACAGGGGACCCAGAAATAGGGACAGAGATGGGGAGGAGAGCCAGAAATTCGGACAGAAATAGACAGGGGACCCAGAAACAGGGTCAGAGATAGACATGGGAGACAGAAATAGGGACAGAGATGGGGAGGGGAGCCAGAAATAGCGACAGAGATGGGGAGGGGAGCCAGAAATACGGACAGAGATGGGAAGGGGAGCCAGAAATGACAGAGATGGGGAGGGGAGCCAGAAATAGGGACAGAGATGGGGAGGGGAGCCAGAAATATGGAGAGAGAGAGAGACAGGGGAGTCAGAAATAGGGACAGGGATGGGGAGCGGAGCCAGAAATGACAGAGATGGGGAGGGGTGCCAGAAAGACGGAGAGAGATAGACAGGGGAGACAGAAATAGGGACAGAGATGGGGAGGGGAGCCAGTAATATGGAGAGAGATGGGGATGGGAGCCAGAAATACGGACAGAGATAGACAGGGGAGCCATAAATAAGGACAGAGATAGACAGGGGACCCAGAAATAGGGACAGAGATGGGGAGGGGAGCCAGAAATACAGAGAGAGATGGACAGGGGAGCCCGAAATAAGGACAGAGATAGACAGGGGAGACAGAAATAGGGACAGAGATGGGGAGGGGAGCCAGAAATGACAGAGATGGGAAGGGGAGCCAGAAATATGGAGAGAGAGAGAGACAGGGGAGCCAGAAATAGGGACAGAGATGGGGAGGGGAGCCAGAAATACGGACAGAGATAGACAGGCGAGACAGAAATAGGGACAGAGATAGTCAGGGGAGCCAGAGATAAGGACAGAGATAGACAGGGGAGACAGAAATAGGGACAGAGATAGACAGGGGACCCAGAAATAGGGACAGAGATGGGGAGGGGAGCCAGAAATGACAGAGATGGGGAGGGGAGCCAGAAATAGGGACAGAGATAGTCAGGGGAGCCAGAAATACGGACAGAGATGGGGAGGGGAGACAGAAATATGGACAGAGATGGGGAGGGGAGCCAGAAATACGGACAGAGATAGACAGGGGAGCCAGAAATACGGACAGAGAGAGACAGGGGAGCCAGAAATAGGGGCAGATATGGGGAAGGGAGCCAGAAATGACAGAGATGGGGAGGGGAGACAGAAATATGAAGAGAGAGAGACAGGGGATCCAGAAATAGGGTCAGAGATGGAGAGGGGAGCCATAAATAAGGACAGAGATAGACAGGGGAGACAGAAATAGGGACAGGGATGGGGAGGGGAGCCAGAAATGACAGAGATGGGGAGGGGAGACAGAAATAGGGACAGAGATGGGGAGGGGAGCCAGAAATACGGAGAGAGAGAGAGACAGGGGAGCCAGAAATAGGGACAGGGATGGGGAGGGGAGCCAGAAATGACAGAGATGGGGAGGGGTGCCAGAAATACGGAGAGAGATAGACAGGGGAGACAGAAATAGGGACAGAGATGGGGAGGGGAACCAGTAATATGGAAAGAGATGGGGATGGGAGCCAGAAATACGGACAGAGATAGACAGGGGAGCCATAAATAAGGACAGAGATAGACAGGGGACCCAGAAATAGGGACAGAGATGGGGAGGGGAGCCAGAAATACAGAGAGATGGACAGGGGAGCCCGAAATAAGGACAGAGATAGACAGGGGAGACAGAAATAGGGACAGAGATGGGGAGGGGAGTCAGAAATAGGGACAGAGATAGTCAGGAGAGCCAGAGATAAGGACAGAGATAGACAGGCGAGACAGAAATAGGGACAGAGATGGGGAAGGGAGCCAGAAATGACAGAGATGGGGAGGGGAGACAGAAATAGGGACAGAGATGGGGAGGGGAGCCAGAAATATGGAGAGAGAGAGACAGGGGAGCCAGAAATAGGGACAGAGTTGTGGAGGGGAGCCAGAAATATGGACAGAGATGGGGAGGGGAGCCAGAAATACGGACAGAGATAGACAGGCGAGACAGAAATAGGGACAGAGATAGTCAGGGGAGCCAGAGATAAGGACAGAGATAGACAGGGGAGACAGAAATAGGGACAGAGATAGACAGGGGACCCAGAAATAGGGACAGAGATGGGGAGGGGAGCCAGAAATGACAGAGATGGGGAGGGGAGCCAGAAATAGGGACAGAGATAGTCAGGGGAGCCAGAAATACGGACAGAGATGGGGAGGGGAGACAGAAATATGGACAGAGATGGGGAGGGGAGCCAGAAATACGGACAGAGATAGACAGGGGAGCCAGAAATACGGACAGAGAGAGACAGGGGAGCCAGAAATAGGGGCAGATATGGGGAAGGGAGCCAGAAATGACAGAGATGGGGAGGGGAGACAGAAATATGAAGAGAGAGAGACAGGGGATCCAGAAATAGGGTCAGAGATGGAGAGGGGAGCCATAAATAAGGACAGAGATAGACAGGGGAGACAGAAATAGGGACAGGGATGGGGAGGGGAGCCAGAAATGACAGAGATGGGGAGGGGAGACAGAAATAGGGACAGAGATGGGGAGGGGAGCCAGAAATACGGAGACAGAGAGAGACAGGGGAGCCAGAAATAGGGACAGGGATGGGGAGGGGAGCCAGAAATGACAGAGATGGGGAGGGGTGCCAGAAATACGGAGAGAGATAGACAGGGGAGACAGAAATAGGGACAGAGATGGGGAGGGGAACCAGTAATATGGAAAGAGATGGGGATGGGAGCCAGAAATACGGACAGAGATAGACAGGGGAGCCATAAATAAGGACAGAGATAGACAGGGGACCCAGAAATAGGGACAGAGATGGGGAGGGGAGCCAGAAATACAGAGAGATGGACAGGGGAGCCCGAAATAAGGACAGAGATAGACAGGGGAGACAGAAATAGGGACAGAGATGGGGAGGGGAGCCAGAAATGACAGAGATGGGCAGGGGAGCCAGAAATACGGACAGAGATGGGGAGGTTGAGCCAGAAATACGGACAGAGATGGGGAGGGGAGACAGAAATAGGGACAGAGATAGACAGGGGACCCAGAAATAGGGACAGAGATGGGGAGGGGAGCCAGAAATACGGACAGAGATGGGGAGGGGAGACAGAAATAGGGACAGAGATAGACAGGGGACCCAGAAATAGGGACAGAGATGGGGAGGAGAGCCAGAAATACGGACAGAAATAGACAGGGGACCCAGAAACAGGGTCAGAGATAGACATGGGAGACAGAAATAGGGACAGAGATGGGGAGGGGAGCCAGAAATAGCGACAGAGATGGGGAGGGGAGCCAGAAATACGGACAGAGATGGGAAGGGGAGCCAGAAATGACAGAGATGGGGAGGGGAGCCAGAAATAGGGACAGAGATGGGGAGGGGAGACAGAAATATGGACAGAGATAGTCAGGGGAGCCAGAGATAAGGACAGAGATAGACAGGGGAGACAGAAATAGGGACAGAGATAGACAGGGGACCCAGAAATAGGGACCGAGATGGAGAGGGGAGCCAGAAATAGGGACAGAGATGGGGAGGGGAGACAGAAATATGGACAGAGATGGGGAGGAGAGCCAGAAATACGGACAGAGAGAGACAGGGGAGCCAGAAATACGGGCAGAGATGGGGATGGGAGACAGAAATATGGACAGCCATAGACAGGAGACCCAGAAATAAGGACATAGATAGACAGGGGAGACAGAAATAGGGACAGGGATGGGGAGGGGAGCCAGAAATAGGGACAGAGATGGGGAGGGGAGCCAGAAATACGGAGAGAGATAGACAGGGGAGCCAGAAATAGGGACAGAGATGGGGAGCGGAGCCAGAAATACGGAGAGAGATAGACAGGGGAGCCAGAAATACGGACAGAGATGGGGAGCGGAGCCAGAAATACGGAGAGAGAGAGACAGGGGAGCCAGAAATAGGGACAGAGTTGGGGAGGGGAGCCAGAAATATGGACAGAGATGGGGAGGGGAGCCAGAAATAAGGACAGAGATAGACAGGGGACCCAGAAATAGGGACAGAGATAGACAGGGGACCCAGAAATAGGGACAGAGATGGGGAGGGAACCAGAAATGACAGAGATGGGGAGAGGAGCCAGAAATAGGGACAGAGGTAGACAGGGGAGCCAGAAATAGGGACAGAGATGGGGAGGGGAGCCAGAAATAAGGACAGAGATAGACAGGGGAGCCAGAAATAGGGTCAGAGATGGGGAGGGGAGTCAGAAATAGGGACAGAGATAGTCAGGAGAGCCAGAGATAAGGACAGAGATAGACAGGCGAGACAGAAATAGGGACAGAGATGGGGAAGGGAGCCAGAAATGACAGAGATGGGGAGGGGAGACAGAAATAGGGACAGAGATGGGGAGGGGAGCCAGAAATATGGAGAGAGAGAGACAGGGGAGCCAGAAATAGGGACAGAGTTGTGGAGGGGAGCCAGAAATATGGACAGAGATGGGGAGGGGAGCCAGAAATACGGACAGAGATAGACAGGCGAGACAGAAATAGGGACAGAGATAGTCAGGGGAGCCAGAGATAAGGACAGAGATAGACAGGGGAGACAGAAATAGGGACAGAGATAGACAGGGGACCCAGAAATAGGGACAGAGATGGGGAGGGGAGCCAGAAATGACAGAGATGGGGAGGGGAGCCAGAAATAGGGACAGAGATAGTCAGGGGAGCCAGAAATACGGACAGAGATGGGGAGGGGAGACAGAAATATGGACAGAGATGGGGAGGGGAGCCAGAAATACGGACAGAGATAGACAGGGGAGCCAGAAATACGGACAGAGAGAGACAGGGGAGCCAGAAATAGGGGCAGATATGGGGAAGGGAGCCAGAAATGACAGAGATGGGGAGGGGAGACAGAAATATGAAGAGAGAGAGACAGGGGATCCAGAAATAGGGTCAGAGATGGAGAGGGGAGCCATAAATAAGGACAGAGATAGACAGCGGAGACAGAAATAGGGACAGGGATGGGGAGGGGAGCCAGAAATGACAGAGATGGGGAGGGGAGACAGAAATAGGGACAGAGATGGGGAGGGGAGCCAGAAATACGGAGAGAGAGAGAGACAGGGGAGCCAGAAATAGGGACAGGGATGGGGAGGGGAGCCAGAAATGACAGAGATGGGGAGGGGTGCCAGAAATACGGAGAGAGATAGACAGGGGAGACAGAAATAGGGACAGAGATGGGGAGGGGAACCAGTAATATGGAAAGAGATGGGGATGGGAGCCAGAAATACGGACAGAGATAGACAGGGGAGCCATAAATAAGGACAGAGATAGACAGGGGACCCAGAAATAGGGACAGAGATGGGGAGGGGAGCCAGAAATACAGAGAGATGGACAGGGGAGCCCGAAATAAGGACAGAGATAGACAGGGGAGACAGAAATAGGGACAGAGATGGGGAGGGGAGCCAGAAATGACAGAGATGGGCAGGGGAGCCAGAAATACGGACAGAGATGGGGAGGTTGAGCCAGAAATACGGACAGAGATGGGGAGGGGAGACAGAAATAGGGACAGAGATAGACAGGGGACCCAGAAATAGGGACAGAGATGGGGAGGGGAGCCAGAAATACGGACAGAGATGGGGAGGGGAGACAGAAATAGGGACAGAGATAGACAGGGGACCCAGAAATAGGGACAGAGATGGGGAGGAGAGCCAGAAATTCGGACAGAAATAGACAGGGGACCCAGAAACAGGGTCAGAGATAGACATGGGAGACAGAAATAGGGACAGAGATGGGGAGGGGAGCCAGAAATAGCGACAGAGATGGGGAGGGGAGCCAGAAATACGGACAGAGATGGGAAGGGGAGCCAGAAATGACAGAGATGGGGAGGGGAGCCAGAAATAGGGACAGAGATGGGGAGGGGAGCCAGAAATATGGAGAGAGAGAGAGACAGGGGAGTCAGAAATAGGGACAGGGATGGGGAGGGGAGCCAGAAATGACAGAGATGGGGAGGGGTGCCAGAAAGACGGAGAGAGATAGACAGGGGAGACAGAAATAGGGACAGAGATGGGGAGGGGAGCCAGTAATATGGAGAGAGATGGGGATGGGAGCCAGAAATACGGACAGAGATAGACAGGGGAGCCATAAATAAGGACAGAGATAGACAGGGGACCCAGAAATAGGGACAGAGATGGGGAGGGGAGCCAGAAATACAGAGAGAGATGGACAGGGGAGCCCGAAATAAGGACAGAGATAGACAGGGGAGACAGAAATAGGGACAGAGATGGGGAGGGGAGCCAGAAATGACAGAGATGGGAAGGGGAGCCAGAAATATGGAGAGAGAGAGAGACAGGGGAGCCAGAAATAGGGACAGAGATGGGGAGGGGAGCCAGAAATGACAGAGATGGGGAGGGGACCAGAAATAGGGACAGAGATGGGGAGGGGAGCCAGAAATGACAGAGATGGGGAGGGGACCAGAAATAGGGACAGAGATGGGGAGGGGAGCCAGAAATACGGAGAGAGAGAGACAGGGGAGTCAGAAATATGGACAGAGATAGGGAGGGGAGCCAGAAATATGGAGAGAGATAGACAGGGGAGACAGAAATAGGGACAGAGATAGTCAGGGGAGCCAGAGATAAGGACAGAGATAGACAGGGGAGACAGAAATAGGGACAGAGATAGACCGGGGACCCAGAAATAGGGACCGAGATGGAGAGTGGAGCCAGAAATAGGGACAGAGATGGGGAGGGGAGACAGAAATATGGACAGAGATGGGGAGGAGAGCCAGAAATACGGACAGAGAGAGACAGTGGAGCCAGAAATACGGGCAGAGATGGGGAGGGGAGTCAGAAATAGGGACAGAGATAGTCAGGAGAGCCAGAGATAAGGACAGAGATAGACAGGCGAGACAGAAATAGGGACAGAGATGGGGAAGGGAGCCAGAAATGACAGAGATGGGGAGGGGAGACAGAAATAGGGACAGAGATGGGGAGGGGAGCCAGAAATATGGAGAGAGAGAGACAGGGGAGCCAGAAATAGGGACAGAGTTGTGGAGGGGAGCCAGAAATATGGACAGAGATGGGGAGGGGAGCCAGAAATACGGACAGAGATAGACAGGCGAGACAGAAATAGGGACAGAGATAGTCAGGGGAGCCAGAGATAAGGACAGAGATAGACAGGGGAGACAGAAATAGGGACAGAGATAGACAGGGGACCCAGAAATAGGGACAGAGATGGGGAGGGGAGCCAGAAATGACAGAGATGGGGAGGGGAGCCAGAAATAGGGACAGAGATAGTCAGGGGAGCCAGAAATACGGACAGAGATGGGGAGGGGAGACAGAAATATGGACAGAGATGGGGAGGGGAGCCAGAAATACGGACAGAGATAGACAGGGGAGCCAGAAATACGGACAGAGAGAGACAGGGGAGCCAGAAATAGGGGCAGATATGGGGAAGGGAGCCAGAAATGACAGAGATGGGAGGGGAGACAGAAATATGAAGAGAGAGAGACAGGGGATCCAGAAATAGGGTCAGAGATGGAGAGGGGAGCCATAATAAGGACAGAGATAGACAGGGGAGACAGAAATAGGGACAGGGATGGGGAGGGGAGCCAGAAATGACAGAGATGGGGAGGGGAGACAGAAATAGGGACAGAGATGGGGAGGGGAGCCAGAAATACGGAGAGAGAGAGAGACAGGGGAGCCAGAAATAGGGACAGGGATGGGGAGGGGAGCCAGAAATGACAGAGATGGGGAGGGTGCCAGAAATACGGAGAGAGATAGACAGGGGAGACAGAAATAGGGACAGAGATGGGGAGGGGAACCAGTAATATGGAAAGAGATGGGGATGGGAGCCAGAAATACGGACAGAGATAGACAGGGGAGCCATAAATAAGGACAGAGATAGACAGGGGACCCAGAAATAGGGACAGAGATGGGGAGGGGAGCCAGAAATACAGAGAGATGGACAGGGGAGCCCGAAATAAGGACAGAGATAGACAGGGGAGACAGAAATAGGGACAGAGATGGGGAGGGGAGCCAGAAATGACAGAGATGGGCAGGGGAGCCAGAAATACGGACAGAGATGGGGAGGTTGAGCCAGAAATACGGACAGAGATGGGGAGGGGAGACAGAAATAGGGACAGAGATAGACAGGGGACCCAGAAATAGGGACAGAGATGGGGAGGGGAGCCAGAAATACGGACAGAGATGGGGAGGGGAGACAGAAATAGGGACAGAGATAGACAGGGGACCCAGAAATAGGGACAGAGATGGGGAGGAGAGCCAGAAATACGGACAGAAATAGACAGGGGACCCAGAAACAGGGTCAGAGATAGACATGGGAGACAGAAATAGGGACAGAGATGGGGAGGGGAGCCAGAAATAGCGACAGAGATGGGGAGGGGAGCCAGAAATACGGACAGAGATGGGAAGGGGAGCCAGAAATGACAGAGATGGGGAGGGGAGCCAGAAATAGGGACAGAGATGGGGAGGGGAGACAGAAATATGGACAGAGATAGTCAGGGGAGCCAGAGATAAGGACAGAGATAGACAGGGGAGACAGAAATAGGGACAGAGATAGACAGGGGACCCAGAAATAGGGACCGAGATGGAGAGGGGAGCCAGAAATAGGGACAGAGATGGGGAGGGGAGACAGAAATATGGACAGAGATGGGGAGGAGAGCCAGAAATACGGACAGAGAGAGACAGGGGAGCCAGAAATACGGGCAGAGATGGGGATGGGAGACAGAAATATGGACAGCCATAGACAGGAGACCCAGAAATAAGGACATAGATAGACAGGGGAGACAGAAATAGGGACAGGGATGGGGAGGGGAGCCAGAAATAGGGACAGAGATGGGGAGGGGAGCCAGAAATACGGAGAGAGATAGACAGGGGAGCCAGAAATAGGGACAGAGATGGGGAGCGGAGCCAGAAATACGGAGAGAGATAGACAGGGGAGCCAGAAATACGGACAGAGATGGGGAGCGGAGCCAGAAATACGGAGAGAGAGAGACAGGGGAGCCAGAAATAGGGACAGAGTTGGGGAGGGGAGCCAGAAATATGGACAGAGATGGGGAGGGGAGCCAGAAATAAGGACAGAGATAGACAGGGGACCCAGAAATAGGGACAGAGATAGACAGGGGACCCAGAAATAGGGACAGAGATGGGGAGGGAACCAGAAATGACAGAGATGGGGAGAGGAGCCAGAAATAGGGACAGAGGTAGACAGGGGAGCCAGAAATAGGGACAGAGATGGGGAGGGGAGCCAGAAATAAGGACAGAGATAGACAGGGGAGCCAGAAATAGGGTCAGAGATGGGGAGGGGAGTCAGAAATAGGGACAGAGATAGTCAGGAGAGCCAGAGATAAGGACAGAGATAGACAGGCGAGACAGAAATAGGGACAGAGATGGGGAAGGGAGCCAGAAATGACAGAGATGGGGAGGGGAGACAGAAATAGGGACAGAGATGGGGAGGGGAGCCAGAAATATGGAGAGAGAGAGACAGGGGAGCCAGAAATAGGGACAGAGTTGTGGAGGGGAGCCAGAAATATGGACAGAGATGGGGAGGGGAGCCAGAATACGGACAGAGATAGACAGGCGAGACAGAAATAGGGACAGAGATAGTCAGGGAGCCAGAGATAAGGACAGAGATAGACAGGGGAGACAGAAATAGGGACAGAGATAGACAGGGGACCCAGAAATAGGGACAGAGATGGGGGAGGGGAGCAGAAATGACAGAGATGGGGAGGGGAGCCAGAAATAGGGACAGAGATAGTCAGGGGAGCCAGAAATACGGACAGAGATGGGGAGGGGAGACAGAAATATGGACAGAGATGGGGAGGGGAGCCAGAAATACGGACAGAGATAGACAGGGGAGCCAGAAATACGGACAGAGAGAGACAGGGGAGCCAGAAATAGGGGCAGATATGGGGAAGGGAGCCAGAAATGACAGAGATGGGAGGGGAGACAGAAATATGAAGAGAGAGAGACAGGGGATCCAGAAATAGGGTCAGAGATGGAGAGGGGAGCCATAAATAAGGACAGAGATAGACAGGGGAGACAGAAATAGGGACAGGGATGGGGAGGGGAGCCAGAAATGACAGAGATGGGGAGGGGAGACAGAAATAGGGACAGAGATGGGGAGGGGAGCCAGAAATACGGAGAGAGAGAGAGACAGGGGAGCCAGAAATAGGGACAGGGATGGGAGGGGAGCCAGAAATGACAGAGATGGGGAGGGGTGCCAGAAATACGGAGAGAGATAGACAGGGGAGACAGAAATAGGGACAGAGATGGGGGAGGGGAACCAGTAATATGGAAAGAGATGGGGATGGGAGCCAGAAATACGGACAGAGATAGACAGGGGAGCCATAAATAAGGACAGAGATAGACAGGGGACCCAGAAATAGGGACAGAGATGGGGAGGGGAGCCAGAAATACAGAGAGATGGACAGGGGAGCCCGAAATAAGGACAGAGATAGACAGGGGAGACAGAAATAGGGACAGAGATAGGACAGGGGACCCAGAAATAGGGACAGAGATGGGGGAGGAGAGCCAGAAATTCGGACAGAAATAGACAGGGGACCCAGAAACAGGGTCAGAGATAGACATGGGAGACAGAAATAGGGACAGAGATGGGGAGGGGAGCCAGAAATAGCGACAGAGATGGGGAGGGGAGCCAGAAATACGGACAGAGATGGGAAGGGGAGCCAGAAATGACAGAGATGGGGAGGGGAGCCAGAAATAGGGACAGAGATGGGGAGGGGAGCCAGAAATATGGAGAGAGAGAGAGACAGGGGAGTCAGAAATAGGGACAGGGATGGGGAGGGGAGCCAGAAATGACAGAGATGGGGAGGGGGTGCCAGAAAGACGGAGAGAGATAGACAGGGGAGACAGAAATAGGGACAGAGATGGGGAGGGGAGCCAGTAATATGGAGAGAGATGGGGATGGGAGCCAGAAATACGGACAGAGATAGACAGGGGAGCCATAAATAAGGACAGAGATAGACAGGGGACCCAGAAATAGGGACAGAGATGGGGAGGGGAGCCAGAAATACAGAGAGAGATGGACAGGGGAGCCCGAAATAAGGACAGAGATAGACAGGGGAGACAGAAATAGGGACAGAGATGGGGAGGGGAGCCAGAAATGACAGAGATGGGAAGGGGAGCCAGAAATATGGAGAGAGAGAGAGACAGGGGAGCCAGAAATAGGGACAGAGATGGGGAGGGGAGCCAGAAATGACAGAGATGGGGAGGGGACCAGAAATAGGGACAGAGATGGGGAGGGAGCCAGAAATGACAGAGATGGGGAGGGGACCAGAAATAGGGACAGAGATGGGGAGGGGAGCCAGAAATACGGAGAGAGAGAGACAGGGGAGTCAGAAATATGGACAGAGATAGGGAGGGGAGCCAGAAATATGGAGAGAGATAGACAGGGGAGACAGAAATAGGGACAGAGATAGTCAGGGGAGCCAGAGATAAGGACAGAGATAGACAGGGGAGACAGAAATAGGGACAGAGATAGACCGGGGACCCAGAAATAGGGACCGAGATGGAGAGTGGAGCCAGAAATAGGGACAGAGATGGGGAGGGGAGACAGAAATATGGACAGAGATGGGGAGGAGAGCCAGAAATACGGACAGAGAGAGACAGGGGAGCCAGAAATACGGGCAGAGATGGGGATGGGAGACAGAAATATGGACAGCCATAGACAGGAGACCCAGAAATAAGGACATAGATAGACAGGGGAGACAGAAATAGGGACAGGGATGGGGAGGGGAGCCAGAAATAGGGACAGAGATGGGGAGGGGAGCCAGAAATACGGAGAGAGATAGACAGGGGAGCCAGAAATAGGGACAGAGATGGGGAGCGGAGCCAGAAATACGGAGAGAGATAGACAGGGGAGCCAGAAATACGGACAGAGATGGGGAGCGGAGCCAGAAATACGGAGAGAGAGAGACAGGGGAGCCAGAAATAGGGACAGAGTTGGGGAGGGGAGCCAGAAATATGGACAGAGATGGGGAGGGGAGCCAGAAATAAGGACAGAGATAGACAGGGGACCCAGAAATAGGGACAGAGATAGACAGGGGACCCAGAAATAGGGACAGAGATGGGGAGGGAACCAGAAATGACAGAGATGGGGAGAGGAGCCAGAAATAGGGACAGAGGTAGACAGGGGAGCCAGAAATAGGGACAGAGATGGGGAGGGGAGCCAGAAATAAGGACAGAGATAGACAGGGGAGCCAGAAATAGGGTCAGAGATGGGGAGGGGAGTCAGAAATAGGGACAGAGATAGTCAGGAGAGCCAGAGATAAGGACAGAGATAGACATGCGAGACAGAAATAGGGACAGAGATGGGGAAGGGAGCCAGAAATGACAGAGATGGGGAGGGGAGACAGAAATAGGGACAGAGATGGGGAGGGGTGCCAGAAATATGGAGAGAGAGAGACAGGGGAGCCAGAAATAGGGACAGAGTTGTGGAGGGGAGCCAGAAATATGGACAGAGATGGGGAGGGGAGCCAGAAATACGGACAGAGTTAGACAGGCGAGACAGAAATAGGGACAGAGTTAGTCAGGGGAGCCAGAGATAAGGACAGAGATAGACAGGGAGACAGAAATAGGGACAGAGATAGACAGGGGGACCCAGAAATAGGGACAGAGATGGGGAGGGGAGCCAGAAATGACAGAGATGGAAGGGGAGCCAGAAATAGGGACAGAGATAGTCAGGGGAGCCAGAAATACGGACAGAGATGGGGAGGGGAGACAGAAATATGGACAGAGATAGTCAGGGGAGCCAGAGATAAGGACAGAGATAGACAGGGGAGACAGAAATAGGGACAGAGATAGACAGGGGACCCAGAAATAGGGACCGAGATGGAGAGGGTAGCCAGAAATAGGGACAGAGATGGGGAGGGGAGACAGAAATATGGACAGAGATGGGGAGGAGAGCCAGAAATACGGACAGAGAGAGACAGGGGAGCCAGAAATACGGGCAGAGATGGGGATGGGAGACAGAAATATGGACAGCCATAGACAGGAGACCCAGAAATAAGGACATAGATAGACAGGGGAGACAGAAATAGGGACAGGGATGGGGAGGGGAGCCAGAAATAGGGACAGAGATGGGGAGGGGAGCCAGAAATACGGAGAGAGATAGACAGGGGAGCCAGAAATAGGGACAGAGATGGGGAGCGGAGCCAGAAATACGGAGAGAGATAGACAGGGGAGCCAGAAATACGGACAGAGATGGGGAGCGGAGCCAGAAATACGGAGAGAGAGAGACAGGGGAGCCAGAAATAGGGACAGAGATGGGGAGGGGAGCCAGAAATAAGGACAGAGATAGACAGGGGACCCAGAAATAGGGACAGAGATAGACAGGGGACCCAGAAATAGGGACAGAGATGGGGAGGGAACCAGAAATGACAGAGATGGGGAGAGGAGACAGAAATAGGGACAGAGGTAGACAGGGGAGCCAGAAATAGGGACAGAGATGGGGAGGGGAGCCAGAAATAAGGACAGAGATAGACAGGGGAGCCAGAAATAGGGTCAGAGATGGGGAGGGGAGTCAGAAATAGGGACAGAGATAGTCAGGAGAGCCAGAGATAAGGGACAGAGATAGACAGGCGAGACAGAAATAGGGACAGAGATGGGGAAGGGAGCCAGAAATGACAGAGATGGGGAGGGGAGACAGAAATAGGGACAGAGATGGGGAGTGGAGCCAGAAATATGGAGAGAGAGAGACAGGGGAGCCAGAAATAGGGACAGAGTTGTGGAGGGGAGCCAGAAATATGGACAGAGATGGGGAGGGGAGCCAGAAATACGGACAGAGATAGACAGGCGAGACAGAAATAGGGACAGAGATAGTCAGGGGAGCCAGAGATAAGGACAGAGATAGACAGGGGAGACAGAAATAGGGACAGAGATAGACAGGGGACCCAGAAATAGGGACAGAGATGGGGAGGGGAGCCAGAAATGACAGAGGATGGGGAGGGGAGCCAGAAATAGGGACAGAGATAGTCAGGGGAGCCAGAAATACGGACAGAGATGGGGAGGGGAGACAGAAATATGGACAGAGATGGGGAGGGGAGCCAGAAATACGGACAGAGATAGACAGGGGAGCCAGAAATACGGACAGAGAGAGACAGGGGAGCCAGAAATAGGGGCAGATATGGGGAAGGGAGCCAGAAATGACAGAGATGGGGAGGGGAGACAGAAATATGAAGAGAGAGAGACAGGGGATCCAGAATAGGGTCAGAGATGGAGAGGGGAGCCATAAATAAGGACAGAGATAGACAGGGGAGACAGAAATAGGGACAGGGATGGGGAGGGGAGCCAGAATGACAGAGATGGGGAGGGGAGACAGAAATAGGGACAGAGATGGGGAGGGGAGCCAGAAATACGGAGAGAGAGAGAGACAGGGGAGCCAGAAATAGGGACAGGGATGGGGAGGGGAGCCAGAAATGACAGAGATGGGGAGGGGTGCCAGAAATACGGAGAGAGATAGACAGGGGAGACAGAAATAGGGACAGAGATGGGGAGGGGAGCCAGTAATATGGAGAGAGATGGGGATGGGAGCCAGAAATACGGACAGAGATAGACAGGGGAGCCATAAATAAGGACAGAGATAGACAGGGGACCCAGAAATAGGGACAGAGATGGGGAGGGGAGCCAGAAATACAGAGAGATGGACAGGGGAGCCGAAATAAGGACAGAGATAGACAGGGGAGACAGAAATAGGGACAGAGATGGGGAGGGGAGCCAGAAATGACAGAGATGGGAAGGGGAGCCAGAAATATGGAGAGAGAGAGAGACAGGGGAGCCAGAAATAGGGACAGAGATGGGGAGGGGAGCCAGAAATGACAGAGATGGGGAGGGGACCAGAAATAGGGACAGAGATGGGGAGGGGAGGACAGAAATGACAGAGATGGGGAGGGGACCAGAAATAGGGACAGAGATGGGGAGGGGAGCCAGAAATACGGAGAGAGAGAGACAGGGGAGTCAGAAATATGGACAGAGATGGGGAGGGGAGCCAGAAATATGGAGAGAGATAGACAGGGAGACAGAAATAGGGACAGAGATAGTCAGGGGAGCCAGAGATAAGGACAGAGATAGACAGGGGAGACAGAAATAGGGACAGAGATAGACAGGGGACCCAGAAATAGGACCGAGATGGAGAGGGGAGCCAGAAATAGGGACAGAGATGGGGAGGGGAGACAGAAATATGGACAGAGATGGGGAGGAGAGCCAGAAATACGGACAGGGAGAGACAGGGGAGCCAGAAATAGGGGCAGAGATGGGGATGGGAGACAGAAATATGGACAGCCATAGACAGGAGACCCAGAAATAAGGACATAGATAGACAGGGGAGACAGAAATAGGGACAGGGATGGGGAGGGGAGCCAGAAATAGGGGCAGAGATGGGGAGGGGAGCCAGAAATATGGAGAGAGAGAGACAGGGGAGCCAGAAATAGGGACAGAGTTGGGGAGGGGAGCCAGAAATATGGACAGAGATGGGGAGGGGAGCCAGAAATACGGACAGAGATAGACAGGCGAGACAGAAATAGGGACAGAGATAGTCAGGGGAGCCAGAGATAAGGACAGAGATAGACAGGGGAGACAGAAATAGGGACAGAGATAGACAGGGGACCCAGAAATAGGGACAGAGATGGGGAGGGGAGCCAGAAATGACAGAGATGGGGAGGGGAGCCAGAAATAGGGACAGAGATAGTCAGGGGAGCCAGAAATACGGACAGAGATGGGAGGGGAGACAGAAATATGGACAGAGATGGGGAGGGGAGCCAGAAATACGGACAGAGATAGACAGGGGAGCCAGAAATACGGACAGAGAGAGACAGGGGAGCCAGAAATAGGGGCAAATATGGGGAAGGGAGCCAGAAATGACAGAGATGGGGAGGGGAGACAGAAATAGGGACAGAGATAGACAGGGGACCCAGAAATAGGGACAGAGATGGGGAGGGGAGCCAGAAATACGGACAGAGATGGGGATGGGAGACAGAAATATGGACAGCCATAGACAGGAGACCCAGAAATAAGGACATAGATAGACAGGGGAGACAGAAATAGAGACAGGGATGGGGAGGGGAGCAGAAATGACAAAGATGGGGAGGGGAGCCAGAAATAGGGTCAGAGATGAGAGGGGAGCCATAAATAAGGACAG
>NW_026780965.1:0-19679 GCF_030144855.1 Hypanus sabinus
TCTATGTCTGCATTAAATTCTATCAGCAGTGACCACTGGCCGCTATGCTCTGAATCTCGATGGCTTCTGCAAATGCAGTACACCGCAGTACCAAGGAAATCCATTTTTTTTTCTATATCCAATCCCTTGGAAGGCCCGCTAACAATTTAACCACGACTGATGTTAGGCTGAGCTGCCTTTAATTCCCCTGCTTACCCGAACGGGCCTTTTGTGAACAAGCGAACAACATCAGCAATCCTCATCACTTTTGGCTAAAAGCATTTGTAATATTTCTGCCACAGTCCCTGCAATTTCTGCGCCAGCTTTTCACAAATGCGGAGATGACACCCCGTCAGGATGTGAACATATATCGCCAGAATTTCCCTGAAGTCAGCAATAATCTCCTTGTACAACATAGAACATGGAACAGTACAGACCAGGAACAGGCACTTCGGCCCACAATGTTGTGCCGAAACAGATAACAGGTAAGTAAACATACCAAAATCTAATCCCTCCTACATATACAATCCCATATTCCTCATGTCAATGTGCCTATCCAAACGTCTTTAAAGAGACTCTAACGTAGCTGCCTCTGTTACAACACCCGGCAGCACATTCCAGGCACCCGCCACTATCTGCGCGGTTAAACAGAACTCTCTGAATATTAGACGGTGTTTAACATGGCGCGAATGTGAAGTGTCGGACTTTGACAGATCAAATGTCAAGGGACAACTTGCTGTTAATAACAAGCCCCTTAGCAGCGTTGGAGAGCAGGTGGATCTTGGTGTCGGAGTCCGCATCTCGCTCAATGTGGCTGCAAAGGATGAAAGCGTGACGTCAGGAAGCATATGACATTCTTGACCTTATCAGCTGAGGGGATGATTTCAGGAGTCGGGAGGTTATAAAGCTGTCACAGCATAAGATGTTGGAGCAGAATTGGGCCACGAATCAAGACCGTTCCGCCATATCATCATGGCTGATACATTTTTTTTCTCTCAGATCCAGTCTCCTGTCTTCTCCCCGTTTACCTTCATGCCGTGTCAATCAAGAATCTATCAATGCTGCCTTAAATATACCGAAAGAATTGTCCTGCAAGCTACGTGAGGCAAAACATTTCACAGGCTCGTCGATCTCTGGCTAAATAAATTCCTTCTCTTCTCCTTTATAAAAGGATGTGCGGGTGTGTCCTGTGGTTGACTCTCCCACCATAAGAAATACCTTCTTCACATCTACTCTATCAAGGCCTTTCACCCTTCATTCTTATGAATTCTTGTGAATTCATGCCATCAAATGTTCTTCATACGACAGCCCTGGAGGTACTTTCGTGAACAACCTTTCAACCCTCTGTGATTACATTACATAACTGCTGAGCTAAGGCGTCCAAAACTGCTCACAATACTGTAAGTGAGATCTCACCGATGCTTTATAAGGTCTGTACTCTAACAAATGAAACGTCAAACAGGCGGTGCTGACACATCCAAGAACGACGAAGTCATCTTTCTGAGTGAGATCCCCTCTCCACCGGGAGGAATCTCAAATGGATTACGAGTCACCACTGACATTGATCGTGTTGTGTGTGAAGCTGGAAGCTGCGTCTACCAGCCGCTCTGCTGGTTTGAATAAACGACTAGAGTCAATCATTCTCTCTTGCTGTTTGTGTGAAGCGACTTAGCTGGTATCCAAACTGTGGAACAACCTCTTTATTTTGTGGACTGACATGCCTGATAACATCCTGAAGCCGGGGATCTCGTGAGACAGTTTATCTGAGGTCATTTCTTTATATTTTCTGTGCCGTCTTTGCATGACTATTTTAGTGTGAACCCGAACAAGTGTATGTGGCAAGAGCGCCTCGGTCTATTAAAGGAACGGTTGAAATCAGTTGACCAATACTGTCGCTGTCTCTGTCTGCAATCACATCAACATTACATCCTTTTTTTATAGTCAATTCCCCTTGGAATGAATGCTAAACTTATATTTGCCTTCCCCACTACATACACAACCTGAAAATTAAACTTTAAGGAATCCTGCACATGCACTCCCAAGTCTCTTTGCGCCTCAGGTTTTTGTGTTTTCTCTCTAATTAAAAAATACCCTATCCTTTCATTTCCTCTACCAATATACACTCCCCAACACCGTATTCCATCTGCCATTTCTTTGCCCTTTCACCTAACCTGTTTGTCCTTCTGTAGCCTCTCTACTTCCTACAACCTACCTTCTCCTCCGCGTATCGTCATATCGTCTGCAAACGTTGCAACAAAGCCATCAATCTTATCACCCAAATAATTGACATTTAATTTGAAAAAAATCGGGCCCAACACAGACTCCTGTGGGACGCTACCGGCAGCCAAACAGAAATATTCCCATTCTTTCAGCCATTGCTTTATCCACACTACATTCGTTCCAGTTATACCATGAGACCGTAGCCTGTTAAGCTGCATCGTGTGGTACCTTGTCAAAGGCCTTCTGAAAATCCAACTACACAGGGATTGGGATCCAGTCCCTGGGAAAGTGCGGTCCCTCCACGGTTCTCTACTTGGCACTTCGTGTCCATGGAATCGGCGATCTACCTACAGCCATCCTGGAGATCATACCTTGCAGCTCAGCTATTATTACTGACCCGGGACTTTCTTGGAAATCACCCCGCTATACAGTGTGGTCTCTGTCCTGAGAGTTGTAGCCACTGAATATTCTGTTCGGTTCACTATCACTTTTATGTTTGATCGATTTGACACCATTTGTTAGCAGCAGCTGATAGCAAAATATGGTACCAAAGATACTGTTGCGTTCTGCTCTGTTTTTAGAAATATTCCTTATTTCTTCAATATTCATTCTTCGAAACTGATTGACGATTTAGCTTTGGACTGTTTTATAAAGCTGGGGTACTATGCAGATCGCGAGTGAAGTTGGATATGACTGATTACTACCAATCAACATTACCCCCATTCGTGTTAATACTACAGAACAGAAGGGGAGGGGGCAGAAACTGTACTGGGTGTCTTTCATATATTCCCCAATAGTAACAACACATCGAAAAGTTTCGAAAAGCGGTAAGTCAGGCCATTCGCCAGAACCGTACAAGATATTGTTCAGGCTACAGTGCGAATTGAGGGAGCTGATTGTTGAGCCTGTGGTTATGATCGTTTCATCATCAATAGGGACGGGAGAATTACCCGAAGATTAGAGGGATGCAAATTTTCTTACCTTGTTCACGAAAAGTAGAAGAGATAACCCAGGAAATTATAGACCAGTGAGTCATACTTCAGTGGTGGGCAAGTTGTTGGAAAAGAACCTGAGAGGATCTATGAACATTTGGAGAGACATAAGCTGATAAGGAATAGTCAGCATGGCTTAGTCAAGAGCAGACCGTGCCTCACGAGCCTGTTTTAATTCTTCGAGAATGTAACTGACATATTGATGACGGTAGAGCTGCAGATGTAGTGTATTTGGATTGCAGTAAAGCGTTTGATAAGGTTCCCGATGCAAAGCACATTGGGAAAGTAAGGAGAGATGGAATCCAAGGAGACCTTGCATGGTGGATCCAGAATCAGCTTGAACTTTGCCTCCAACTTTCACCCTGCCCTCAAGTGCCAGGAGGGAGATCGGTGGGAAGGGATGGGGGGGGGACGAGTGGACATTGTAGTGGCGTAGGGAGCGATCCCTGCGGAAAACAGAAAGGGGAGGGGAGGAAAAGATGTGCTTGGTAGTGGGTCCCCGTTGGAGGTGGCGGAAGTTACTGAGAATTATACTTTGGACCTGGAGGCTGGTGGGGTGGTAGATGAGGACAAGGGGAACCCTATCCCGAGTGGGGTGGCGAGCGGATGGGTTGAGGGCAGATGTGCGGGAAACGGCAGAGATGCGTTTCAGAGCAGAGTTGACGGTGGAAGAAGGGAAGCCCCTTTGTTTAAAATGAAAAACATCTCCTTCGTCCTGGCATGAAAATCCTCATCCTGAGAGCAGATGCGGCGGAGACGGAGGAATTGTGAGAAGGGGATAGCATTTTTGCAAGAGACAGGGTGGGAAGAGGTATAGTCCAGGTAGCTGTGACAGTCTGTAGGCTTATAGTAGATATCAGTAGATAGGCCGTCTCCAGAGATGGAGACAGAAAGATCAAGAAAGGGGAGGGAGGAGTTGGAAATGGACCAGGTAAATTTGAGGGCAGGATGAAAGTTGGAGGCAAAGTTAATGAAGTCAACGAGCTCAGCATGCGTGCAGGAGGCAGCGCCAATGCAGTCCTCGATGTAGCGAAGGAAAAGAGGGGGATGGATACCCGTACAGACTTGGACATGGATTGTTCCACACAGCGAACAATAACGCAGGCATAACTGGGACCCATACGGGTGTCCATGGCTACACCCTTGGTTTGGAGGAAGTGGGAGGAGCCAAAGGAGAAATTATTGAGAGTAAGAACTAATTCCGCTAGACGGAGGAGAGTGGAGGTAGAGGGGAATTGGTTAGGTCTGGAATCCAAAAAGAAGCGAAGAGCTTCGAGACACTCAGGTTGGAGGAGCAGCACTTGATATACCGGCTGGGTAGCCTCCAACCTGATGGCACGAACATTGACTTCTCTAACTTCCGTTAATGCCCTTCCTCCCCTTCCTACCCTATCCCTGACATATTTAGTTGTTTGCCTGTTCTCCATCTCCCTCAGGTACTTCCTTAACCCCTTTCTTTCTCTCGAGGCCTCCCGTCCCATGATCCTTTCCCATCTCCAGCTCTGTATCACTTTCGCCAATCACCTTTCCAGCTCTTAGCTTCATCCCACCCACTCCGGTCTTCTGCTATCATTTCGCATATCCCCCTCCCCCACTACTTTCAAATCTCTTACTATCTTTCCTTTCAGTTAGTCCTGACGAAGGGTCTCGGCCCGAAACGTCGACAGCGCTTCTCCCTATAAATGCTGCCTGGCCTGCTGTGTTCCACCAGCATTTTGTGTGTCTTGTTGGTAGTAGGGATGTGTTGCTTTTTCAGTAAAATATTAAATAAACTCGTTAGAAAGAGATTGTATCGGGTTGGAGGGTGTAGAATCTCCAGGTAGGGGATTCTACTTCTGTGGTGGGGATTTACGGACATTCATCTCCTTCGGAGTGGAGACATTTCCCCTCATCTCAGTCCCGGACTGTACACCCCCTTTTTCAGAGACTGGGATCCCTGGTTCAACCGTTAATGATGTTGTGTATTTCAATGTGTTCACCTCTCAGTCCGCGATTCTCTAAATGAAAGGGTTATCGCATTTGATCTTTCTTCATATGATGACCCACCACTCCAGGGATCAGTCTGGTGAATCCTCATTGCACTCTCTATAACAAATACTCTCTAACCTCTTTGTTAATCCTCTGTGGAATTATTTTCAATCTTCTGCAGCCCCGTGTTGCCCAACCACTCACCTCCCACCCCTGTCACTATCTCCACCTTCCAACCTCCCCCCTCACCCGGATCCACCTCTCACTCTCCAGCTTTTGCCCATCCCCACACCACACCTCTTTTCTCTGACTATTTCCCCTCCACTCTCAGTCCAGAGCGACGGTCTCGGCCTGAAATTTTGACGGTCCATTTCCATCCGCAGATGCTGCCCGACCCACTGTAGAGTCCCCTGTTATGTGTCCGGCTGTGCCGTGTTGTTGGTGGAGTGGACAGCGTGGTGTTTGTCTCTATTCGGGTCACAACACCAGAATTGCCAGCGTGGTCCACACACAGTGTATTAGTCAAAAGAAAACCTCTCGTCCCTGCAGTCTTTGTCTCCTGGTAAACCCAACCCTCTGACAGTGTGAACGATAGTTATCCTTCCTCACCCACCCCGTTTTTATTCACTTTATGAACATGCAATCAAACCGTGCACAGTATGTAAGCTGTGGAGATATGTTTTAACTATTGTGTTGCTGTGTTGCATTGGAGCTGGAGTAAGAATTATTTCGACCTCCATCACATTTGTCTGCTGAAAATGGAATTAAACAACCCTGAATCTTGAATAAACATTTCAGCAGGCTGAAGCGTCACTTTTCTGTCTCTCAGAATTATTGCGGCAGAGCGCCGCCTGGTGACAATGGAGTCCACAAATCAGGGGCTCCTGTTATTGCGGCAAATCACCGCCAAGTGGCAGTGTTGTCCACAAAAGTGAGAGGTTTGCGGCGATAAGGCGGGGTGGAGAGTGCTGGAAGCCAATTCTGCACGTGGATGAAGTACTAGACCTGCCCCAAACTACACTCCTCACCAAGAGTTAGGGTCCGAAACGAACCTTCCATCTGAGGCAACTTTTCAACATCGTGCCTGTTGGGGTCATCTGCTGTTTCCAGTTTTCCAGGTTTTCCTCGACATCAGTGAGACCCGATGTAGTCTCTGCATTCTGCTCTCCATCCCGATGAGATTCTGCAGATGTTGGAGATGCAGAGTCACAGACACAAAATGTTGGAGGAAGTCAGGAGGTCCGGTAGCTTCTATAGAGGGGATAAAGCAAAACAGAGATTTCCAGCCGAAACCCTTCATGAGGACTGGAAGTGGGGAGAAGCCGGAATAAGATGGTGCGGGGACTGGAAAGAGCCCAAGCTGGTAGGTGATAGGTGAAGCCAGATAAGAGTGAAGGTGAGTGGGTGGGCGAGGTGGGAGATGAAGTGAGACACTGTGATGTGGTAAGTGGAAAATGTAAAGGACGGAAAAGAAGGAATCTGATCGGAATTGAGAGCGGACAATGGGGAGAAAAGGAAGTAAAAGAGGAACCAAAGGAAGTCGATCCGCAGTGGAGAAGAGAGAAGTGAGGAGGCAGAATGGAGGAGACTGGCATGTGGGTTGATGAAAGAAAAGATGGAGGTAGTGGTTAAAGATACCGATGATCCTGCCATCAGGTTGTAAACTACCCGGATGTAATATGAGGTGTTGCTCCTCCAACCTGATAGTGCGCTCATCGTGTTAGTTAAACAATGAAACGGAAGAGAGAGTGGGTTACTAATTTTCCCCTGGAATCCCTATTAAATCAATTCCCTCTCACCTTAAGCTGGTACCCTCTGGTTGCTGATTCCACAAAGGTGGGGAAAAGGACTGCGCACATTCCCCATTTCTGTACACTGATAGTTCGGAACACCTGCATAAGGTCACCTCAATCTCCTGCACTTCAAGGAGTGAAGTCCCAACCTGTCCAACCTCTCTCCAGAACTCAGTTCCTCAAGTGCCGGCATCATTCTCGTAAATCTCCCCTGCACTCATTCCAACTTGACGTCCTCTCTCCTATAGCAGACTGACCAAAACTGAATACAATAATCCAGGCGTGGATACCCTAACAATATGCGAACCCAAATGCAACATCACTGGCATCTTCTTCAGACCATGAGGCATGAGATATCAGTCAGGGGCTGCTCAGCCAATCGAGTCTGCTCCGCCATTCCTTCGTGTCCAATTGATTATCTCTCAACCCCATTCTCTTGCCTTCTCCCCATAACCCTTGAACATCCATTTAAAATACACTCAGTGACCTGGTGTCTACTCCGACCGTGGCAATGAATTCTAAAGATTTACCACTCCCTGACTAAAGAAATTCCTCCTCATCTCTGCTCTCAGTGGATGCTCTGTATATTGAGGCCGTGGCCTCTGGTCCCAGACTCACATAGTACAGGGTGCATCTTCTTCATGGCCACTCTGTCGAGGCCTTTCAATATTTAATAGGTTTCAATCAGATCCCCTCTCTTTCTTCCAGACCAGCGAGTACAGGGTCAAAGCTATCTATCGCTCCTCATTCGTTACTGGAATCATTCTCGTGAACCTTCTCCGGACCCCCCTCCAATACGAGCACATCTGTTTCTCAGATAGAAGGCCGGAAACTGTTCACAAAACACCAAGAGCGATCTGACCAATGCGTTTTAAAACAATAGTGTCACAACCTTGTTCTGATATGCTGACATTACAGTTGTCAACCTTCATCAACACAATCTGCAAGCGAAACTTTAGAGACTCCTGCTCAAGGATTCCCAAGCACCTATGCCTCTCCGATTTTTGAATTTACTCCCATTTAATTGTCTTACTACGCCCTTATTCCTTCTAACAAATGTACATGACCGTACACTCGTATACCCAGTATTTCATCTGCTACTTCGTTGCCTGTTCCCCAAACCTACCGAAGACCTGCTGCAGACTCCTGCTTTGCTCTAAACTACCTGCCCCGTACCTATCCTTGTATCAACTGCAAAGTTCCTCACTAAGGGATCAATTCCGTCATCTCTATCATTCAGAGTTAACATGAAAAGAAGCGGTCTCAATACCGACCCAGCGGAACGCCATTCGCCACCGGCAGCAAACAGTATCGGTTTGCATTGTTCTGGCCGTCTCCTGCCAGTAAACCAATCTTCGACCGATGCTAGTATCTTTCCTGTAATACCATGAGGTGTGATCTTGTTCAGCAGCTTCATGTGGAAGACCTTGTCAAAGACCATCTGAAAATCCAAGCAAACAGCATCCACTGTATTTCTTTTGTCTATCCTGCCTGTTATTTCATCAAAGAACCTCTAATGAGACTCAAGTCCAACACCAAGACAGGAAAACACAGTGGTTTATTGATTTCATCAAGATAAATGTAGATTAAACAATGTGTGAGCTGCTGACGTGCGGGAATAAATAACCTGCTCCCGACTCACTCACAGTCACACACAATTAACTGACCAGCGACAAGGATTGACCGGTTGAATAATCAGTCCCGTTCCTCACCGTCATTCTGCATCGGGGAACTGATGATTATAAAATCACACTTCAGGGCCGTGTCCGGGATCGCTGCAGATCCAGGGTCACTGCCGAGGGATTTGTCCATTTAACATCATTATATCGGCCAGGCTGCCGAATACACCGTCCTCAGCAAAGGGAGCAAAAGGATTCTCTGCCGGGATCATCCCCCCCACCCCGGGACACCGGTGTCCCAGACTGAGCCCCGGACCCCGGGCTCTTCCTGTCCGGGTAATTCCCCGGGGTAATTCCGTGAGAGTGGGAGTGTCTCAAACGCACTTCCGGCGGAAGCGGCCCCGCCGGACAACAGGCGGAAACGCGTCACTGCGGAACCGCCGCGAGCGACGCACACAGCGCGAGGCCCGAGCCGGGTCCGTTAAAACCGTTGGGAATCAGCCCCGGCGCGCGGCCGTTAAAGGTAAGGGCGGGAGTTAAAGGGGAGGGCGGGGAGTCGGCCAAATGTACCCATCCCGCGGGCGGGGATGTTCACACATTCAGATATTCACAGATCCACTCTCACTCCGGGTCTGGGTTCCTGTAGAGATCTCAGTTCCTTCATCCCGGTCTCACTGAACCGATTCACCACATTCAGATGTTCACAGATCCACTCTCAGTCCGGGTCTGGGTTCCTGCAGAGATCTCAGTTCCTTCCTCCCGGTCTCACTGAACTGATTCACACATGAAGTGGATGGATGGGTTAGTAAATTTGCTGGTAACACAATGATTGGGGTGTTGTGGATACTGTGGAGGGCTGTCAGAGATTACAACGAGACATCGATATGATGCAAAACTGGGCTGAGAAGTGGCACATGGAGTTCAACACAAATAGGGGTGAAGTGGTTCATTTTGGTTGATCAAATATGTTTGCAGAATATGGCATTAATGATAAGACTCTTTGTAGTGTGAGGATCAAAGGGATCTTCGGGTCCGAGTCCATAGGACACTCAATGTTGCTACGCAGTTTGACTCTGTGGTTGATAAGTCATACGGTGCATTAGCCTTCATCAATCGTGGGATTGAGTTTAAGAGCAGAGAGGTGATGTTGCTGCTATATAGGACCCAGTTCGAACCCCACTTGGAGTACTGTACTCCCTTATGGTAAACGTACAGGAAGGACGTGGAAACCATAGAAAGGGTGCAAAAGAAATTTGAAAGGATGTTGCCTGGATTGGGGTGCAAGCCTTAGGAGAATAGGTTGTGTGAACTCCCTAGGGCTGAAATGGCTACTCGAGAGAGCATATCTTTAAGCTGTTTGGAAGAAGGTACCGAGGAGATGTCAGGGATAAATTATTTACGTAGTGTGTGGTGAGTGCGTGGAAGGGTCTGCCAGGAGCTGTGGTGGAGACTGCAACGATAGAGTCTTTTAGGAGACTCCTGGATGTCTACATGGAGCTCAGAAAAATAGAGGGATATGGGTAAAGCCTAGGTAGTTCTCAGGTAGGGACATGTTCAGCATAGGTTTGTGGGCCGAAGAGACTTCATTTTGCTGTAGGGTTTCTAGGTTCTAAGTCCTATTATATGCTATTGCATCATGACCTTTCCCGTCAGTGTGGCAGGTATTCGGAATGTATTGAAAACCACGTTATCAATTTGCACCGCCGCCTCCATTAATGTTTGAACTTCCATTTGCTTGTCTTTTCTACACTAGCACTGTCGAGATCCACGACACTCTTTATGAATATCCCAGCCCTGCTCACCCACGGAAGGTAATCAGCATGAACTTTATTATTGAACCCTGTCTGGCCTTTGCTGTCCATTTGTCAAAATGATCAATTTCATCCCATAACCCACGGCTTATTACTTCACTGAGTGTCTAAACACAGTGAAAGGCTCTTCTTGTGAGCTATTCAGTTCAGACTACACGTACATCGATGTAGCACGTCAGCGTAAAAGAGGTAAATAAAACAGTTTATACAATGTTTTGATATATTTTAAATGAAAAAGAAGTTTAGGATATCAAATATGTAAATACAACGATCTATCTCAATATTAACAACTCTGCCAATTGTCTTTGCCGGCATAAATGTAATGAATGCAGATGCCCTGTCGGTTTGATTCGGGGATCATGTGCACGTGATTCAATTACTTTTCTTCATACCGGTGCGCCACATGATAGGAGCTGGATTACCATGTGACAGAGCACATCGATCTGATGCACAGACAACATTCCGGAGGAACTCAGGTGGTCAGGCAACATCTGTGGAAGTGACTAAACAGTTGCCGTTTCAGGCCGCACTGGAGAGCAGTGGGAGACGCCAGACTGAGGGAGTTTGGTGAGACAAGCTCGAAGGTGGTAGGTGAAGCTATATGGTTGAGGTTGCGGAACAAAGTGTAGCTGGAGGTTAATAGGTGGAAAAGACAAAGGTCTGGAGATTAGGAACCTGATCGGAGTGGAGGGTGGATCATGGGAGAAAGGGAAGGAGGATGGGCAGTAGCGGGATGTGATCCGCAACAGCGGAGAAAAGTAAGAGGCGAGACTGCGAAAATGAAGAAGACGGAAAGTGGAGTGGAAATACTGGAAGATGGAGATATCCGTCTTCATACCGTCAGATTGGAGGTCAGCTAAACAGAATATAAGGTGTTATACCTACATCCGGAGAGGATCGTGGCAAAAGAAGCGGACGTGTTGTGACAGGTCGAACCGAGAATGTGGATAAGAATTGAAATACTTGGCCACTGAGAAATTCGTCTTTAGGTTGACGGAGCTGAGGTACTCGACGGAGCGTTAATGAACTTGAAGGTTCTCGGTCAGAACGTCAACTGTTCATTCAATGCCAGAGATGTTGAGATCTACCAGAATTTTGTGTGCGTTGCAATCAATATGATTAATGGTTTGCATGCGTTCACTATCTTTGTAGGAATGGAAGTTATATTAATTTAAGGCTTTTGGCTATATTCCTGTATCGTACAAACAACAGATTAGGTATTTTTAAATATATTCTTATTGGATGCTTTGTAAGAGAGACAATTCCCAGGGTCAAACAGAGCAGCCGAATGACAGTACGATATTCGTCTTTGAAGACAAAGTCTATGGAGTCTCGGAATGGACAAGATCAACAATAACGAGCTTGAACGCCAGAGCTGAGCCTGAGAGTGTTTCCCAATAATATGCGCTGACTTCTCGCATCGTCAGTTATTCATCTTTCAGATTTTGCAATTTCGTATCAAGTTATGTACCCCTCATCACAATTGGGATCTTATTTGAATGACATCATATTTAGTTTTACCCCACCTGTTGGATGGCACGTCAGCCTTGTGTAGCATTGAATATTCAGTGTGCTGAAGCGAGTATAAATGAATGACCGTGGAGATTCATCAGCTCAGAGGTTCTTCAGCGAGATCGCGGACAGCTGGAAGACAGGCTGAATTTCACAGACCATGCTTGAAACATTCCACACTGTGCGAAAGATATGGTACATGATCATCGCCGTTATTGGTGTTCCCGGTCAGAACATGGGCGAACGAACAAGCAGTTCTGTGTGTACAGTCTGTGGAATCGTTCAGTTACCGACAACGCTGTGAGGCCGGTGCATCACTAAGTGTGGTACAGTCATTGTGACAAAACTCTGTGTTACTTTTGAAGTTCCATTGCAGTTTAATCCGTAGCCTCGGCTGAAAATAAATCGGCAGTTGAAACAGATTGAGAGTGAAAGATCGGGGAGATTGATTCATTTTGTGGATTCAGAGTTAACAGTTTTGATTTATAAATGTGATGCCGCTGTCAAACTAAACTCCGGTCATTCACTGCGCACGGTACATTCACGGGTTAGTTGGTGTTATCCGTATCAATGGCGCAACATGTTTTGAATTAAAATTTAATGATATCGTTCTGTGTGTTGATAATTGCTGCAAGTTTGAAGGGAAACGCCGGAAGCGAAACCCTGATCAGATTTAAGTGAGAGCGGTAGACAAAATTTCTGATTTGCACTCCGAACTATCGGGAGTCTGGAAAGCTCAATTAAGGGTCTGCGCGGTTTCATTGTAAAAGGGTTTGTGCCCACGCCCTATTATCCGTGTAGTGAGAGGGAGTTAAGAGCCAACCCAGCGGTGTCCGTTACAGGTCAGACGGAGTAAGGTTCATTCGACACTCCGCTCCGGAAGGGAAAAAATATACTTCGGAGCATTTAGAATAACGCTAGAGTAGATTGGAGCAACCCCTAAAAGAGGCAGATGTTTTGAAGTAGGTATATTGTTATTCCTTTGGATGGTTTAAGCATTAACGTGCAAACTATCAGAAAGTTCAGCAGGTCCGGCAAAATCTTTAAAAGGGAAAATTGAAACTTTCTCATAGCATCCACTGACATAGTCTGAAGGAATTGAATGGCTGCGGAATATAAAACAAGCGAGACTGATCGTGCAAACGGGGAAAATACAATTCATTTCCGCATCGAACTTTGGACATGGAAAGAAACCGAGAGGCCGGGAGTCCACTGTATGGAGGGAGTGTCGGAACTTAGGTGACGGGAAAGCGCTCCTCCCCAAACACTGCTCCTCTTCCAGTACCGAGTACCGTACCCGTTCGCCCAGCATGCATCCGTGTGCGCGTCCCCGCCTCCCGCTTTACGCCTTGTAAACCTCCAGAGATGAGGAGCATGCAAAGGTTGATAATTCTAAATTTACATATTATTTCTGCCATGAGATCGACGGAGCGAGAGAGTAATTCACTCATTCGTTTTGCTGTTCCCCCAGTGAATGTAATGGCGATTGCGATCCTGTCCCGGGGAAATTGCGGTCTATCCACCTGCACAACTCGCTACCTGGTGGCCATGGCATCGGCGGATCTACTAACCATCATCTTTCGGGTTATATTGTGGCGCGTCAGTTATTATTACTTCCCCGGGACTTTCCTGGACATCACGCCCGTTTGCTGTGCGATCTCTGTATTTCAGCCATGGACTGTTCTGTCTGGTTCACCGTCACTTTTACGTTTGACCGGTTTGTCGCCATCTGTTGCCAGAAGCGGAAAGCAAAGTATTGCACCGGGAAAACTGCGGCTGTAGTTCTAACAACAACTAGTACTCTGCTCTGTTTTAAAAATGTGCCCGACTTCTTTAGATACCGTCCTTTGAAAGTGATCGACAATATACCCTGGGACTGTATTCCTATGCCCGGCTACTTTACGGACCCAGGGTGGGTGGGATATAGCTGGCTTTTTACCGTCCTAACGCCATTACTCCCGTTCGTGTTAATACTACTGTTCAACGCTCTGACAGTCAGACACATTTTAGTGACTGGCCGCGTCCGTAAGGGGCTGAGGGGTCAGAACAAGGCGGAGAACCGCAGTGACCCGGAGATGGAGAGCAGGAGGAGGTCTGTGATCTTACTTCTCACCATCTCCGGAAGCTTCATCATCCTGTGGTCGGTGGATGTTTCCGAATTCCTTTACTACAACATTGCCGGAGTGGATCCAAACAATTACAACGATTCGGAACACATTCTTGAACAGTTTGGATACATGTTGATGATATTAAGTTGCTGCACAAACACGTTTATTTATGGGGTAACTCAGTCCAAATTCAGAGAGCAGTTCATCAGCGCAGCGCAATATCTGCATTCGTCAATTATTCAACTAATTATCAAACAGAGTGTCTCACTTCTATTAAAATTGATTTAGAGCCCGAGAGAGACATAACCCAGGAACAGACCATTCGGTACCGGTAACCCTGGACAACACCTCCTCCGCCTCCCCCCCGAACAATGAATAAACTCATTCTACATTTCGTCACCGCCACGGCCCATTTCGATAATGAAAGAGCGGGTCAGGGTCTGAGGACATTCAGGACCAAATCGGCTGAAATGTATCTCACTCGATTGTCAAAATTTTCCGTAAGAATGAAACGAAAACGAAAGGACACAGTCTACACGAGCTTACAGAAAACCTTATACTTCTCCTTCGCATGAGAGAAACCTGTTATTGAGAAACGCTCAACATTACAGACCCCGTGAATTCGGTTCATAATTGAGCACATTTCGATGCAAACACTTAGTGTTTTTCTCTGCTTGACTGAAAGAATTTCATTTCACCGCATGATTTCTAATAAATATCCATCCGAACAAACAGCATGTTGAATCCGCTCTGCATTCTCTCCAGTACAATCGTATGTCTATTAATAGTTTTATTTTTTCTGCTAAAACTAATAAAACAGAAATGTGAACATAAACAAGCACACCATTGCTAAAAACTTTGAGAATGTTTTGGTATTGTAGATTTCTGGGGACCTGCATAAATATTTCCGTTTCGTCCCAGTTGTTTAATATTATTGGGTCGTGATTTTGGGATGAAACCAATTGTAGAGATTACAATTGGATGACAGATACATTGGTTTTGTACAAGAGACTTTCAATTTCCTCTCTGAAGTCAGTATATTTCGGCTGCTTTTCACTTCTTTCTGTAAGTCATGTGTGTTTAGAATGGCGATATCGAATAAGTATTTTGATTTTTCGAGTTTATCCTGTAATATTGTATCCGGACAGGTATCATGTATTGACCTATCTCTAATAAAGAATCGATCACAATATAATTGCAGCACTCTGACTCTGAAACTGGATGAGGACTTGTAACGTCCATGAGTTTTGTGTGTCAAGTACCCTGTGACGTGTTAAAGAACCAGCAGAAATGGAAAACACATTGGAGTCTGGTATTCGTAACTACGCAAAGCAGTAATATAAATGCAGATACATCAAACTGGGTAGCAATGATATATATACAGTTTTACAATGATGAAGTGAGTTCAGTTCAGTTCCAGCTGGTTAGTTGAGTAACGTTGGACCGAGAGACAGAGGTGCCATCGATCTTCCCGTTGTCTTCTGAAATTCCCGTTGTCCTCCGAAATCCAGTTGAAGTCACCGGCTGTGACCATAGCACAACGTGACCGTTCTTCAGTGGTGGATTTATCACCCAGGCAAAGGTGGACACACAAATAATTCCCCACCGGTGACAACTTTTTCACACTGCGAGAGCCACTGATCGATTTCCCCGAATCGATCCTCAAAAAACCCTGCCTTCCTGTGGGAACAATAAAGCTCGTCCAGTGTCCAACACCGTGTCTTTCCTGTCTGTCAGCGGACCTGGTATTTATCTCCACAACTTGGACACCAGCTGTCCGTCAACCCGCTCCGCCCTCCTCCCTCTGTAAGATTTTCACAAGCAGGCAAGTGTCCTTGTGGAAAGGTAAACAAACTTGTAGAGAAACGGTAACATCAATCTTTCTCTCTCTCTCTCTCTCTCTCTCTCTCTCTCTCTCTCTCTCTCTCTCTCTCTCTCTCTCTCTCTCTCTCTGTCTCTCTCTCTCTCTCTCTCTTTCACCCACTCTCTCAATAACAAAGTGCCTGCATTGGAACCCATTCAAAACTTCCCTTCTCGCATCCAAATATAGCCACTAGTTCTAGAATCCACTCGCTTGGAGAAATGCTGACTATCCACGACATCCTATTTATATAATCTTTATATATTCACCCTTCACCCTCTACCCCAGAACTAAAAAAAAGTTCCAGACTATCCATACTTTCCGCTGACGTCAAACTCCAAGTTGCAATTACATAATTGTGAGTCATTTCGAAGCTTCAACAACACCTGAGCACTTCCCACTGAAATTCACTCCTCCGCGCATGTTAACAGATCGCACACGTTGTTTCCGCACGTCACAGGGGGAGGTGTAAACATGCGAACTATTCTTCAGTATCTGTTCGGTTGATGTTGTTAATAAAATGACCTTGCTGCTGCGGATCTGAGTATTGATGGAGAGTGCCACAGAATGTCCTTCCGGGTCACGCTGCATCTTCAGATTAACTATATCCCTGCTCTTCCTGATATCTACACTTAAAAGGGGATTATCAGCAGGTGGGGTCCGGTCAGTTCAACGTCCAGTGACATCACTTATGATCACAACAACAATCCCTGACGTTTGTGTTAATAATGTTAATAAATGGATTCACGGCACTGACGCTCGGTCTCCCGAATATCTCTTTCCTACGGGGTCACACAGTCCTAAACGTCCATTGATATTATGGAGTTGATCCGGGACAGTAGGCAAGGCAAGGAACATTGTATCCTTCCCGAGGATTGGACTATTTTAAATTAATGTGTTAAATAGTTTTGGAAGTGCCCGTGTTCTTCATTGTTTTAATGTCATCATCATGGCTTGGCTTCGCGAACGAAGATTTCCCTCGTTTCTGCTGACGTCCTTCCGGCTGGAGAGTGATCACTCCACTGCGGCCTCAGAGCTGATTGACTTGCCGCTCGGTTTCTGAATGCTGTTGTTACCGATATAATTTTCCTTCACAATAGGTCGTTTAATTTGTTATGTGTGATGAGAAAACCAGATTGAGATTGCTTCCTAACTTAACCCCCCTGTGAAAAATGCCGCTAATGAGAGAGAGAGAGAGAGAGATAAAGAGGGGGCAGAGGCATCCTGCTGCAGATGGGAGAAAGAGAGATTTAAAGTTATGGCTCCACGGATGATTTAGTATTATGGATTCTACACTGATTGTTTACCTTTGCTACAAGGACACACTTGTTTGCTCGTTAACATTCTTGCTGAGACAACACCTAGTGGCCCAGTTTGCTGGATATGGACATGGTCAGTTGATGGATGGCTGGTACCTCGCCAGGAACACAAGCAGACACGCCACTGGACACCGAAAGAGCACTGTGCACACTCAGGGCTTGCAGAATCGATTCGGGGAAAACGATCAGAGGCTTACCGTCTGTGAAGGCAAGCCGGTGAGGGCCTGTGTGTGTGCGCCCACCCTCGCCTGGGTGACAGGCTCACCACTGAAGAACGGTCTGGACTGGAACGGAGGGGTCACAATCTGTGACCACAACCGCTCAACAGAACAAGAAGGCAACGGTAGGTTTGCCTGCTGCAGCTGTTCACATCCCTCCCTCCCTCCCTCCCTCTCTCTCTCTCTCTCTCTCTCTCTCTCTCTCTCTCTCTCTCTCTCTCTCTCTCTCTCTCTCTCTCTCTCTCTCTCTCTCTCTCTCTCTCTCTCTCTCTCTCTCTCTCTAAACTGAACTGAACTCTGCATCAGCTAAAGACTATTCGTTTACCCCTAGACTTGGAAAGAGCTTGGTTTTGATTCCTATTTCCACACTTCCCTATATAACATTGCTCACCTGTTTTATATGTATATTTGCCTTTTATTGTACTGTATTACTTAGTTTACTACTAAACACCTTTAGTTACAGTACCACCAGACTCCAACATATCATTCCATTTCTGCTGGTTTGGTAACCCAGTCACGGGGTACATTACAAATTGGGGGCTGGTCCGGGAGTTGATTTACGTTTGGGAGGCTGTTGAATTGATTGGGGAAAATTCCCTTATCTGCTTTGGTCGTGCAAAAAAACAAAATGGAAAACAGCAGAAATGGATGTTGAGGGATTTTTGTTAAGCCCAGACCCTGCGGGCTTTTGGGAACCTAAAAAGGATGAGTTGTGGGACGTTGTTAATGTATTGCAACTTAAGATACAGACAGGTATGACGACGTTGGAACTCCGAATGATAATAATGGAGCACTATATTTCTACGAAGCATTTTAGTGAGAAGGAGGTAGAAATGTTTCCTCTAGAGGTCCAGATATGTCTGGAAGAGATAAGGATAGAGACAATTAAGGGCGGAAAAAGCACGGAGACAGAGAGAGGAAAGTGAAAGAGAGACAATTCGAGAGGAAGATGTGGCAGTTGGAAGGTCCAGTGTTGGACACTGATGATTTGTGTAGCCTGAACGAGCTGGTTGAAATACTTAAGGAGTGCGTTCCCGATGATGTAAGGACATACCTTGAGGGAGTCTGATGGGTTAGCAGACGAGGTTGTTTTAACCCGCAAGGTTGAGTTTTCTCCGGATGTCCTTTACCCAGAGAGTAGCTGGGAGGATCAGGGGAACTTGGAATTTGAAAGGGGGACTGGTATTGAAAGCCTAGAAGAGGCAGATGTCCCTTTTGCCTGTGTTCAGGTGGTTGATATACCTGTGGATTCACAGGGTACTGAACCTTGTGTTGAAACTCGGGAGAGGTCTGAGGTGTCTGACTAGGTTAAAAAAGAATGCAGTCCTTTTGGACAAGATGGACTTGGTTCAGTGAGTAAGGGGTTAACCCTGGCACCAGTGGAAAGTGAGGATTCTCAGTCACGTGTCAGACGGTGTTCTAAAAGTTAGTGATGAGATCAAAGCTGGTGATGTGTGAATTTTATGGACAATAGTGAGAAAAGGGCTATTGTTCAAGATGACAATGCAGAGAAAAAGGATTGTTTTGGTTTTGGGTTTGAGAAACCTCCTGTCTGGGTTACTATGGGGACGAATCGAAGTAAAGGTCGAAAAAGCGGATTTGATGGACTGTTTGGGAACTTTCAGAATGTAAAACATGGTCTTTCTAATCTTAATGACAGTGCTGAGTGTGGTAAATATTAAATTGGCACCTAGTCAGGGTGAAGACAGTTTAACAGTTCAGCTCACGAGTAAGCTTGTGGTTGCTGAGGACCCGCCCACAGATTCTGACGTTTATCCCACGTGCGGAGTCACCTGAAGAATGGTGAAAAGGGCTGCTGGAAAAGGCCCTGAGGTAGCTGCAGCAGACGTGGATTTAGCAGAGACATTTTCACCGACCCTGTATCAGAAGGGGTTAGAGGATGAGAAGAAAGAGGGTAGAGGAGCTGAGTAAGGGAGAGGTGATGGATTTACCATTAGCGGGGACGGAGCTTAAAAAGGACGTGATGAGGAGCTTGTGGCATTGAAGGAGACAGCTCTCTCTGAAGCGGGACTTAAGAAGGAAATAGTGGGCTACGATATGAAGGAGAGTGTATTAATGAGAAAGTGGAGGCCGACCATCATCTTGAGGCAGATGAGAAATGGTCGGTTGTACACCAGTTGTTGGTTCCGAAGGTTTATCGGGACGAAATATTGAACCTGACCCACAAGATACCCCTAGGTGGACACTTTGGAGTAAGGCAAACGGTACATAGGGTTAAGAGGGACACGATTGAGGAGTCCCTGGGATTTAGCCCATTT
>NW_026780966.1:0-19601 GCF_030144855.1 Hypanus sabinus
GGTACGGCCTGTTATATATTGGTGAGACCCGACGCAGACTGGGAGACCATTTCGCTGAACACCTACGCTCTGTCCGCCAGAGAAAGTGGGATCTCCCAGTGGCCACACATTTTAATTCCACGTCCCATTCTGATATGTCTATCCATGGCCTCCTCTACTGTCAAGATGAAGCCACACTCAGGTTGGAGGAACAACACCTTATATACCAGCTGGGTAGCTTCCAACCTGATGGCATGAACATTGATTTCTCTAACTTGTGTTAATGCCCCTCCTCCCCTTCTTACCCCATCCCTTATTTATTTGTTTGTTTGTCTATCTATCTATCTATCTATCTATCTATCTATCTATCTATCTATCTATCTATCTATTTATCTATGTATTTATTTATTTGTTTGTCTGTCTATCCATCCATTTATCTATTTATCTGTCTATCTATCTATCTATCTATCTATCTATCTATCTATCTATCTATTTATCTGTTTGTTTGTTCATTTATTATTTTTTCCTTTTTTCTCTCTTTCTGTCCCTCTCACAATCACTCCTTGCCTGTTCTCCATCTCTCTCTGGTGCTCCCCTCCCCCTTTCTTTCTCCCTAGGCCTCCTGTCCCATGATCCTTTCCCTTCTCCAGCTCTGTATCCCTTTTGCCAATCACCTTCACAGGTGATTCATCTCTCCCTCTCCTGTCTTCTCCTATGATTTCAGATCTCCCCCTCCCCCTCCCACTTTCGATTCTCTTACTATCTTTTCTTTCAGTTAGTCCTGACGAAGGGTCTCGGCCCGAAACATCGACAGTGCTTCTCCCTATAGATGCTGCCTGGCCTGCTGTGTTCCATCGGCATTTTGTGTGTGTTGATTGAATTTCCAGCATCTGCAAAGTTCCTCGTGTTAAATTAGTAGGTTAATTGGTGTTTGTAAATGTCCTATGATTCAGCTAGGGTTAAGTAATTGGGTTGCTAGGAGATGTAATTCATTGGCTCAGAAGGGCCTGATCCATGCTGTATCTTGAAATCAAGTAACCCGGGAGGGAGCAAAGGGAGGCCAGGCAATGCTTTAGATAACAGCAAAATGAGGTTAGATAGCATGTGGCGGTTTCAAGGAAGAGTTGATGTGTAGTAGAGGGGAAAATAGTTGACTTAAATCTTTAATACATGCATTGAGTTAACTGTGAAAACTGCAGAAGAAAATTATCCTGGTAGGTAAAAAGGGATTTGATTTATTTTTCCAGCATAGGATTTTCATGCTGTTCTATGAATATGAAGGCTTAGCCATTAGTTTACTGGCAAAAAGAAAAGACAGAATATTAAAGCTTCAGAGAGACAGGCAGATGGATAGATTTAACTGTTATAGTCAGATAGCGACTTCAGTGTTAGCATCTGGGAAATGTTCAGAGGGAGATTTATGATCAAAGGGAATGCTATCTAGTGCAGTATGTACATAGGGCTACGCTTGTTTTTCAAAGTGATGTATATCAAAGCAGCTTATAGTTTTAAACTACATAAAAACATAAGAGAAAGAGAGAGAGAGAGAGGAGGGAGAGATTCCTACAGCATTTTGTGTGTGTTGCCGAGCGTCTCTAAGATTTTGTTTGGGATGATTGTCAACCAGCTGTGATTAGCAGTATGACAGGAAGAGAACAAAGAAGGAATAAGATACTTGAAGCAGTAAATTACTGAAGGAAGGGCAAGACAGCAAAATTTGACCAAAGAGCAGTATTGTGAGGCAGATAAAGATGAGAGAAATGGCCTTTCTTTCTGTTTGAAGGCTAATTCCATAGCTTTAATGAATTCTTTAATGGGACTAGGTGAGAGTAAGCATTCGGCATGGACTAGAAGGGCCAAGATGGCCTGTTTCCATACTGTAATGGTTATATGGTTATATGGTTAAGGTGAATGTGTGATTCCTTGCTAGAATAATTTTGTCATTGGAAATGTGAACCTGTGGTAAAAGGTGCTCAAGATGAATTCAAACCAACACACGAATGTTGTACCACGTCCATCCTTGTACCATTTGCTGTGATGTCAGGACAGACTTCGCATTTTTAAAAGCATTAAAGCTTATACTGTTGCTTACTGTAATAAAAGTGTGACATGGCCTCCATTCTGATGGGCAGTTTCAATGTCCACGCTCAGCAATGGCGTACTGTGGTTCAAGCGGCAAATCCTGAAGGACAGCACTGCCAGAATATGGTGGGTGCAGATGAATCAACTTGAGAGATAAACTTAGTTGACCCTCAACCTTAGCTGTTTACCATTTGCTCACTAATACTAGAGTAAATGGATTCCTTCAAAGTTCTGCAGGCCTGCCAATATCCGGTCATGACTGGTGATGGTCAGTTAGCCATGTAGCTGGTTTCACTATATCTACACTGACCAATGGACACCTGTCAGTATTAATCATACAGCCAACTGACTGCGGCACTGAAGAAAGAGCTGCAGAACTAGCTGTGTGTCCAGACACTCCATTACAGTAGTTTTTATTTCTGTTTTTCTTTGATTATGGTCATTTTTATTGAGATACTATGAAAAACTTGTCTTGCATTTTGTTCATACAGATCAAATCATTAAACAATGCGGAGTAATAACAACGCAGCACTGAGGTGTAATAGCTACAGAGAAGGGGCAATACAGGTGCAGCGCTACAACGAGGGAGAGTCTGAGGTCAAGAGTCCAATTTATCTCACTAGAGAAGCATTTTGTAGTCTTATAACAGTGGGATAGAAGCTGTACTTGAAATTTGTCATATGCAGTTTCAAGTTTATCACTATCTGACCAATGGAACAGGGGAGAAAAGAGAATATTCAGGGAGGGAGGGGTGCTTGATTAAACCGGCTGCTTTAAGGCGGGTCCTGCTGACTATAACCAATCAATTGATTCTCAATCATTAGCATGGAGATGGAAGCAGTGGTCAGCCATGTTCTCCGTTAGGAGCAGTGGTCAGCAGTGTTCTCAGTTAGGCACAGTGGTCAGCAGTGTTCTCAGTTAGGAGCAGTGGTCAGCAGTGTTCTCAGTTGAAGCAGTGGTCAGCAGTGTTCTCAGTTAGGAGCAGAGGTCAGCAGTGTTCTCAGTTGAACCAGTGGTCAGCAGTGTTCTCAGTTGAAGCAGTGGTCAGCAGTGTTCTCAGTTAGGCACAGTGGTCAGCAGTGTTCTCAGTTGAACCAGTGGTCAGCAGTGTTCTCAGTTGAAGCAGTGGTCAGCAGTGTTCTCAGTTAGGCACAGTGGTCAGCAGTGTTCTCAGTTGAACCAGAGGTCAGCAGTGTTCTCAGTTGAACCAGTGGTCAGCAGTGTTCTCAGTTGAAGCAGTGGTCAGCAGTGTTCTCAGTTAGGCACAGTGGTCAGCAGTGTTCTCAGTTGAACCAGTGGTCAGCAGTGTTCTCAGTTGAAGCAGTGGTCAGCAGTGTTCTCAGTTGAACCAGTGGTCAGCAGTGTTCTCAGTTGAAGCAGTGGTCAGCAGTGTTCTCAGTTGAACCAGTGGTCAGCAGTGTTCTCAGTTGAAGCTGTGTCAGCAGTGTTCTCAGTTAGGAGCAGAGGTCAGCAGTGTTCTCAGTTGAAGCAGTGGTCAGCAGTGTTCTCGAACCAGTGGTCAGCAGTGTTCTCAGTTGAAGCTGTGTCAGCAGTGTTCTCAGTTAGGAGCAGAGGTCAGCAGTGTTCTCAGTTGAAGCAGTGGTCAGCAGTGTTCTCGAACCAGTGGTCAGCAGTGTTCTCAGTTGAAGCTGTGTCAGCAGTGTTCTCAGTTGAAGCTGTGTCAGCAGTGTTCTCAGTTAGGAGCAGTAGTCAGCAGTGTACTCAGTTAAAGCAGTGGTCAGCATTGTTCTCCGTTAGGAGCAGTGGTCCGCAGTGTTCTCAGTTGAAGCAGTGGTCAGCAGTGTTCTCAGTTGAAGAAGTGGTCCGCAGTGTTCTCAGTTGAAGCAGTGGTCAGCAGTGTTCTCAGTTGAAGCAGTGGTCAGCAGTGTTCTCAGTGAACCAGTGGTCAGCAGGGTTCTCAGTTGAAGCAGTGGTCCACAGTGTTCTCAGTTGAACCAGTGGTCAGAAGTGTTTTCAGTTGAACCAGTGGTCAGCAGTGTTCTCAGTTAAAGCAGTGGTCAGCATTGTTCTCCATTAGGAGCAGTGGTCAGCAGTGTTCACAGTTGAACCAGTGGTCAGCAGTGTTCTCAGTTAAAGCAGTGGTCAGCATTGTTCTCCATTAGGAGCAGTGGTCAGCAGTGTTCACAGTTGAACCAGTGGTCAGCAGTGTTCTCAGTTAAAGCAGTGGTCAGCATTGTTCTCCATTAGGAGCAGTGGTCAGCAGTGTTCACAGTTGAACCAGTGGTCAGCAGTATTCTCAGTTGAAGCAGTGGTCAGCAGTGTTCTCAGTTAGGAGCAGTGGTCAGCAGTTTTCTCAGTTAGGAGCAGTGGTCAGCAGTTTTCTCAGTTGAAGCTGTGGTCAGCAGTTTTCTCAGTTAGGAGCAATGGTCAGCAGTGTTCTCAGTTGAAGCAATGGTCAGCAGTGTTCTCAGTTGAAGCAGTGGTCAGCAGTGTTCTGAGTTGAAGCAGTGGTCAGCAGTGTTCTCAGTTGAAGCAATGGTCAGCAGTGTTCTCAGTTGGAACCAGTGGTCAGCAATGTTCTCAGTTGAACCAGTGGTCAGTAGTGTTCTCATTTAGGAGCTGTGGTCAGCAGTGTTCTCATTTGAACCAGTGGTTAGCAGAGTTCTCAGTTAGGACCAGTGGTCAGCAGTGTTTTCAGTTGGAACCAGTGGTCAGCAGTTTTCTCAGTTGAAGCTGTGGTCCGCAGTGTTCTTAGTTAGGAGCAGTGGTCAGCAATGTTCTCAGTTGAAGCAGTGGTCAGCAGTGTTTTCAGTTGAAGCAGTGGTCCGCAGTGTTCTTAGTTAGGAGCAGTGGTCAGCAGTGTTCTCAGTTGAAGCAGTGGTCAGCAGTGTTCTCAGTTGAAGCTGTGGTCCGCAGTGTTCTCAGTTGAAGCAGTGGTCAGCAGTGTTCTCAGTTGAGCAGTGGTCAGCAGTGTTCTCAGTTGAGCTGTGGTCCGCAGTGTTCTCAGTTGAAGCAGTGGTCAGCAGTGTTCTCAGTTGAACCAGTGATCAGCAGTGTTCTCAGTTGAAGCAGTGGTCCGCAGTGTTCTCAGTTGAAGCAGTGGTCAGCAGTGTTCTCAGTTGAAGAAGTGGTCCGCAGTGTTCTCAGTTGAAGCAGTGGTCAGCAGTGTTCTCAGTTGAAGCAGTGGTCAGCAGTGTTCTCAGTTGAAGCAGTGGTCAGCAGTGTTCTCAGTGAACCAGTGGTCAGCAGGGTTCTCAGTTGAAGCAGTGGTCCACAGTGTTCTCAGTTGAACCAGTGGTCAGAAGTGTTTTCAGTTGAACCAGTGGTCAGCAGTGTTCTCAGTTAAAGCAGTGGTCAGCATTGTTCTCCATTAGGAGCAGTGGTCAGCAGTGTTCACAGTTGAAGCAGTGGTCAGCAGTATTCTCAGTTGAAGCAGTGGTCAGCAGTGTTCTCAGTTGAAGCAGTGGTCAGCATTGTTCTCAGTTAGGAGCAGTGGTCAGCAGTGTTCTCAGTTAGGAGCAGTGGTCAGCAGTGTTCTCAGTTGAAGCAGTGGTCAGCATTGTTCTCAGTTAGGAGCAGTGGTCAGCAGTGTTCTCAGTTGAAGCTGTGGTCAGCAGTTTTCTCAGTTAGGAGCAGTGGTCAGCAGTTTTCTCAGTTGAAGCTGTGGTCAGCAGTTTTCTCAGTTAGGAGCAGTGGTCAGCAGTTTTCTCAGTTGAACCAGTGGTCAGCAGTGTTCTGAGTTGAAGCAGTGGTCAGCAGTGTTCTCAGTTGAAGCAATGGTCAGCAGTGTTCTCAGTTGGAACCAGTGGTCAGCAATGTTCTCAGTTGAACCAGTGGTCAGTAGTGTTCTCATTTAGGAGCTGTGGTCAGCAGTGTTCTCATTTGAACCAGTGGTTAGCAGAGTTCTCAGTTGAAGCAGTGGTCAGCAGTGTTCTCAGTTGAAGCTGTGGTCCGCAGTGTTCTCAGTTTATTGTGTTTTTTTGTTTTTTTTTTTCTTTTTTATTTTTTTTTTGTTTTTTTTTGTTTTCGCAGTGTTCTCAGTTGAAGCTGTGGTCCGCAGTGTTCTCAGTTGAAGCTGTGGTCCGCAGTGTTCTCAGTTGAAGCAGTGGTCAGCAGTGTTCTCAGTTGAAGCTGTGGTCCGCAGTGTTCTCAGTTGAAGCAGTGGTCAGCAGTGTTCTCAGTTGAAGCTGTGGTCAGCAGTTTTCTCAGTTAGGAGCAGTGGTCAGCAGTGTTCTCAGTTGAAGCTGTGGTCCGCAGTGTTCTCAGTTGAAGCTGTGGTCAGCAGTTTTCTCAGTTGAAGCTGTGGTCAGCAGTTTTCTCAGTTAGGAGCAGTGGTCAGCAGTTTTCTCAGTTGAAGCTGTGGTCAGCAGTTTTCTCAGTTAGGAGCAGTGGTCAGCAGTGTTCTCAGTTGAGCTGTGGTCCGCAGTGTTCTCAGTTGAAGCAGTGGTCAGCAGTGTTCTCAGTTAGGAGCAGTGGTCAGCAGTGTTCTCAGTTGAAGCAGTGGTCAGCAGTGTTCTCAGTTGAACCAGTGGTCAGCAGTGTTCTCAGTTGAACCAGTGGTCAGCCAGTCTTTTTCAATTTTTCATGCTATCAAGTTGGCAGCTACCCAGACAGAATATGAGGTGTTGCCCCTCCAACCTGTGAGTAACCTGATCGTGGCAGTGGAGGAGGTCATGGTCTGACCATTTAAGAATGGGAATGGGGTTTGGAGTTAACATCGTTAGCCACCAGGAAATCCTACCTTTCACGGATGGGGCAAAGATGCTTGACAAATTGGTCCCCAAACTATGTCAGGATCATGTTGGAAACAGCATCAGGAATGCTAGACACCAATGTAGACTAGGTTGTGTCAGGACCGTCTTTCCCATCTATCCCCTCCCACCCACCTGGCCTCACCTGTCACTGTCTAGCTTTTTCCCCTTTCCCCACCTGCCTCATCTCTCTTCATTTCCAGTCCTGATGAAGGACCTTGGTTTGAAAGGCCATTTGTTTTCATTTCCATAGATGCTGCCTGACCACGGAGTTTCTCCTGCATTTTGTGTGTGTTATTTCAATGCTCAGTTTGGGTTTCACCATGACCTCATTTCCTGGTCCAGTCCACAGCTCCAGTTGTCATGATAACCAAGATCGAAACGTCTTGGATTAAAGAAATGGATTCCAGGAGAAGAAGAGAGTGACATTGAGTGTGACAGGAAGGAGTCCTGTAAAAAGTAATGAATGGACATGAAGGGGAGTCCCAAGATTTGTAGAGAGGAAGGTGACATTGTTGAACAGACGAAATATAAAGAAAGGATTTATATTTCACAGAGTGAACATAACTGTGGTCATCAGTACGAATCCTAGGTTGTTGGGACTGCTGTATGATCAGCAGCTAGGGTCTCCATTCCATTCAGAAGCATGAGGAGTGATTTAATTGAAACTTACAAAATTCTGGTACAGTCAGACACAGTGGAGGAGATTTCCCCCAGCTGAGGCATCTAGAATCGAGAGTCACATTGTTCACTCAGAGGGTGCTGAGCTGAGGCATCTAGAATCGAGAGTCACATTGTTCACTCAGAGGGTGCTGAGCCTATGGAATTCTGCAGTACAGAAGATAAGTGTCTAGACATACTGTGCTTAAGAAAGAAACAGAGAAACTAATGTGACCCCTCCTCATCAGTTCACCTGTTACTCAACAATCCCAGAACCAGTGGATTCATCTGAAGCTCTGCCCCAGCCAGTCGCGAATGGTCCGATAAGTTCAATAAGCACATCAAATGTCAGAGAAATGCATACGATGTACATCCTGAAATTCGTTTTCTTTGCAAACATCCATAAAACAGAGGAGTGCCCCAAAGAATGAATGACAGTTAAATGTTAGAATCCAAAAGCAGCCCCCCCAGCTCCCCCCTCCCACACATAAGCAGCAGCAAAGCAATGACCCCCCACCAGCAAAACAGCATCGGCCCCCTCCACCGAACACTCGTGTACAGCAAAGCATCAATAAAGAAATAGACTTGCAGTACCCCAAAGACTATTTGTTCACCTGGTAGTTCGACATATCACAAGCTCTCTCTCTCTCCCTAATAAGGGAAAAAGAGGTGTCCCCATCTCACAGCGAGAGGGGAGACATAACAAGCAGCACACCGATTTACGATGGTAAAAGTCCGTTGCATTGCTTTTTCTGAGCTCTGCGCCCAGAGACCCGGCCCCAGAAAAGCTCGGGTGTCTGGACACACAGCCCACGGCAGCTAATCCCCCGCTTCCGATGTTCTGTGTTCTCCCGTGACATCTCAGTCAGGGGCAGCAGCCTAGAACCAGCACATCTCCAGAGCCCTGAAGCTGCGCTAGTCTTCCAAGCTATGTCCATGGTTATCAGACAGCAGCCAGTCGTGAGGGCCTGACAGCCGGTCCATTTCCCACAAAGAACCGTAGTCAGAGTGTACCTCCAGGTCAGGGTCTTCCAAAGAACCTTGAGAAAGAAAAAAAGAGACATCAAAAATAGAAATAGAGCAGTTTCTGAAGATGCAAGCAAAGGAGTCATCATTAGCGCCATCTTGCCTTTGCTCCGCCCTCCGATGTGGACAATTAAACAGCTAATGGGAAGGGAAGGTTCTAAGAACATGCAGGTGACATACTTAATGTTGCCTGGACCTTAGCATGAAGGGAAGATGGTTGTGATTGTTGTAGTTAATCATCCCAGCACCAGGAGATCCTGGCAGGAGTTACATTGGCCTGTGTTCTAGGCCATCTTTGAAGACCTTCCTTCCACCATAACAACAGACTGGGGTGGGTGTAGCATATAAACTTCTGGCAAGGTCAGAGAGAAAGGATTCAGAGATGATGTTTGCTCTGAAGTACAATGTTCAACTTCACCATAATAATACCTGTTCTCTCCCTATAGCCTTTAATGCCTTTTACCTCTAAAAACTTACTGCATCTATCTCTTTTTTAAATATATCAAGACACTAGATCTGCTGCAGACTAGAATTCAACAAATTCATCCCCTCTGAGTAAAGAAATTTCTCCCCCATTTGAGTTAAGAATATCTTATCTTGTATCATGACAGCGTAACTCCTGGTTCTAGATCTGCCAGAGCAAACATCATCTCTGAATCCTGTCTCTCTGACCTTGCCAATTTATATGCTATACCCACCTCAGACATTCTCCACTCTCCCATCAGGCAGAACACACAGAAGCCTGAGAACACATTCCACCAGGCTCAAGAACAGCTGTTAGCTCGCTGATATTAGATTTGAATGGATCTCTTGTACGATAAATTGAACCCCTGAGCTCACAGTCTACATTGTTATGATCTCACACTTTATCTGCACTTTCTCTGTAGCTTTTATATTTTATTCTGTGTTATGTTTTTGTTTTGCCTTGTTCTATAGCGAAACTTCTCAGTGTGTCTTGGTACATCTGGCATTTATTTATTTTTGTATTTATTGAGATGCGGTACAAAAAAGGCCCTCTGGCCCTTCAAACCACGTTGTCCAGCAATCCCCCAATTTAATGCTAGCCTAATCATGGGACAATTTACAATGACCAATTCACCTACCAACCAGTAGGTCTTTGGGAAGAAACCCGAGTACCCGGAGGAAACCCACGCGGTCATGGGGAAAATGTGCAAACTCCTCACAGGCAGCAGCAGGAATTGAAACCGAGTCAGTCACCTTTACTGTACAGGATTGTGCTAACCACTACGCTACCTTGCATAATAAACCAATACCAATGCCAAGCTTGTAAGTTTTATTTCAATCACCCCTCATTCTTCTATGCTGAATACTTACCAGGTCAACCTAATGTCTCCTCATTCAGTAGTCCCACCATCCCAGGATCTGCTCTGGTGAACCATTCTTTCCCCTCTATGGTGTATCCATTCGCTATGCTTCCCTTGTTTTCAAACCTTATATCTTTCTCTGGCTTATTTCATCTACTAGACAGTACGATCAACCTCCACCTTGCCGTAAATTGCTGATCACTGAGCTTCCCAATTTGTTTTCCAGAGCTGCCTGGAGTTGCTAATATCTATCTCTCCCCAGATGCCCGGTATTGTTAATATTCACCTCTCCCCAGCCGCCTTGTATTGTTAATATTCACCTCTCCCCAGATTTTGTCTTCCTCACTTCTTTAAATCTAACATCATCCTCATCACTTTAAAAAGTACAACCCCTGACCCTCTGCCTTTATGACTTTGGATCCATTTCCAGCAACTGGCTTCAAATACGCTATTGGTTCACACAGACATTTTCTCTCACCCCAAACCTCTGCCCATCTTTCCCATGACTTTACTAAGGTCACTAATGTGGTGCCACGTGGCTGTGGCATTGGTGGTCCATCCCATCTCTGTCCATCCCATCCCTGTCTATCCCATCCCTGTCCATCCCATCTCTGTCCATCCCATCTCTGTCCATCCCATCCCTGTCCATCCCATCTCTGTCCATCCCATCCCTGTCTATCCCATCCCTGTCCATCCCATCCCTGTCTATCCCATCCCTGTCCATCCCATCCCTGTCCATCCCATCCCTGTCCATCCCATCCCTGTCCATCCCATCCCTGTCCATCCCATCCCTGTCCATCCCATCCCTGTCCATCCCATCCCTGTCCATCCCATCCCTGTCCATCCCATCCCTGTCCATCCCATCCCTGTCCATCCCATCCCTGTCCATCCCATCCCTGTCTATCCCATCCCTGTCCATCCCATCCCTGTCCATCCCATCCCTGTCCATCCCATCCCTGTCTATCCCATCCCTGTCCATCCCATCCCTGTCCATCCCATCCCTGTCCATCCCATCTCTGTCCATCCCATCCCTGTCCATCCCATCCCTGTCTATCCCATCCCTGTCCATCCCATCCCTGTCTATCCCATCCCTGTCCATCCCATCCCTGTCCATCCCATCCCTGTCCATCCCATCTCTGTCCATCCCATCCCTGTCCATCCCATCCCTGTCCATCCCATCTCTGTCCATCCCATCCCTGTCCATCCCATCCCTGTCCATCCCATCTCTGTCCATCCCATCCCTGTCCATCCCATCCCTGTCTATCCCATCCCTGTCCATCCCATCCCTGTCCATCCCATCTCTGTCCATCCCATCCCTGTCCATCCCATCCCTGTCCATCCCATCCCTGTCTATCCCATCCCTGTCCATCCCATCCCTGTCCATCCCATCCCTGTCCATCCCATCCCTGTCCATCCCATCCCTGTCCATCCCATCTCTGTCCATCCCATCCCTGTCTATCCCATCCCTGTCCATCCCATCTCTGTCCATCCCATCCCTGTCCATCCCATCCCTGTCCATCCCATCCCTGTCCATCCCATCCCCGTCTATCCCATCCCTGTCTATCCCATCCCTGTCCATCCCATCCCTGTCCATCCCATCTCTATCTATCCCATCCCTGTCTATCCCATCCCTGTCTATTTGCACCCTTTTGCGTGGCTGATCACACCGTTCTTCTTTAACTTTCTCCACAATTATCCAGCTGGACAGAGAAGCTTCCAGCACACAGTTACCATCATTTCCAACCATAGTTTAATAAGCATGCAATCAGCCGCAGCCATTGCACTGGTTACTGTCACAATTCGGTTACCCAGTCACCAACTTCATCACTTCCTCAGTGGTGTGGTTAACAGTGTGTGACACCAGGGATCTACGCTCCCTTAGTCCATTTTGCCTCTGTAATAATGTCACTCACTCAACTCATCACCTTTACTCTTTTGGATCTGACAGAATTGAATGGCTGCCCCTCATTCTATTCTCTACACACTAAATAATGTTGAAAACTCTGCTACCCATGCACAGGTTCACTCTATTTCATTTCCTCACAACAGCATTATACTGCCTGGTCTAAAATTCACATCCTCAAGATCTCTGCATTTCATTTCAGCCTGAGTTTTACCCATTTGCCCCGATCAGAACAGCCATCAGAAGCAAAAGCCTTAGACCCTGTATTAAATCCCCCAATCCTTCTCTCCTTTTGACCAAACTTTTGGCCATTTGACTCAATGTGCTTCAGTGACAAATGTTATTAGGTTTTGCTCCTATAGATTGATCGAGAGTTTTGAGAAAGTCTTTTGGGCTAGTTGCTACACATTGCTGTTCAAACCTTGTTCAATTTCTAAAGTACTTGCTCCAACACTGGTTTTATGTATTTGTGATATTTTCCTGATTTACTTAACACATAGAAAGCCAGTTCTCAGATCAATTCACTGCATGCTGCCATCAATACTTATAGATTTTACAACATTACAACCCACCAACCAGCATGCCTTTGGGATGAGGGAGGAAGCTGCAGCAATCGGGGAAGCCCAGACAGCCACAGGAAGGACGCACGAACGGCAGACAGCACTCGACCTCAGGGTCAAACCCGAGTCACTGAAGCTGTGAGATATCACACCTAGTAATGGTGCTACTATGCTGTTCTCAGATCTCCGGTTTGACAAACCCTAATGGACATAACAAATCTGACTGAATTTTGTTTTACGAGTTGGCTTCTCTTTGAAGTGTTATTTATTCATATTCTGGTAAAACTCCCCAGAATTTCTTTTCTGACCAAAAACATATTTCCAAAGGAGACAGGAAAGACTGCAGCTGCTGGAATCTGGTGCAACAATCAGTTGATGAACTCATTGAGTTGAACAGTATCTGTGGGAGGAAAGGGACCTCACAATTCACCTCATTGCGGCCTTGCACCTTTCCTCCGGAACTGTAACATCTGTTTCTGCATTCTGCTGTTACCTTTCTCTTGTACAGCCTCGATGATCTGTATGGATGGCATGCAAAACAAAGTTTTTCACTGTATCTCAGTACACGTGACAGCAATAAACTAATTTATCGATTTAAGAACTATTAGTACTTTGAGCAGAAACTTTTATCAGGATTAAGAGTGGAGAGGGCAGACAGACAACTTACTTCCAAAGCCTGTTGAATGAACAATTGAGAGACACGTTTTTCTGTTGAGCTTGCCCTCCATAATTCCATTGCTCTCTTCATAGATTCACTGAGTACAGACTAACAGGCCCTTCTGCCCATCAGTTCCATGCTAGCTAATGTATACTAATTGTTTAGTAAGCATGAAACTTTTAAACTAATTAAACTGCTTTTATTTTGATTTATTTTCCAAATGACAATTGCTTCAAGTTCGGCATAACTTCCAGAATGCAAACTGACAAAATACTTTGGGGCAGTCCTGAATGTTCCCCAAGGATTCAAGCTGCTCCAGGAATCCCGGGCAGCAGTTAGATGCAATGTCACAATGGGGGTGGGGTAGGAGGGGGCTGCTCCAATTATTTTCTACTGGAAGAAATAGATTTCCATTCTTGCACACACTGCCAACGCCATCTCCTTTGCTGGCCTGTTGCCAGGCAACGCACCATCGCAAGTTCAGCAGCATTTGTGCTGCCTCTTGTCACTATCCTAATGATGTCACATTGCATTATTTATGTCTGATTTACTTACTGACAAACTTAAAAAAAACTTGAGCCATATGTTTCTGCCTTCCTTCCTTGTCCCCCTCCCACCAACATCCCCTCCTCTACAGCACAGAATGATTGAAAAGCTCGACGGAGCTCTGATCAGTGTCAAGTTGCTGTACTCGGAGAGCTGGAGCGAGGAATGGCTGGTCCAGATCCAGTCTGGTGTAGTGCCCAGGGCTGCCGTACAGGTCTGTGATGGCATAACCCGTTTAGATGTGTAGTACGGCAAGATCAATTCAATCTTCTCCCTCAGTACTATCACTATTGAGGGGGTAACGTAGCTCTGTTGATAATAGATAAAATCAAATTCTTAGAAAGAGGTGACACAGGCTTGGGAGATGTAGAACCCTTGTGGGCAGAGTTAAGAAACTACAACTGTAAAAAGACCCTGGTAGGAGATTTCAGTATGCAAGTAGGTCAGTAAAATCGGGTTGGTGCTGGATTCCAAGAGAGGGAATTTGTAGAATGTCTATTAGGTGGCCTTTTGGAGCAATGTGTAGATGAACCCACTAGGGAAAAGGCAATTCTGGATTAGATGTTGTGTAATGAACCAGATTTGAATTGGGAGCTTAATGTAAAGGAACACTTAGGAGACAATGATCATAATGTGATAGAATTTATCCTGCTGTTTGAAAATCAGATGTATCAGCATTACAGTGGAGAAAAGGGAGGAGCTAGCCAAAGTTGATTGGAAGGAAAAACTAGCAGGGATGATGGCAGAATAGCAAAGGCTGGAGTTTTTGGGAGCAACTCAGAAGTTGCAGGATAGGTACATCTCAAAGATGAGTAAGTATTCTAAAGGGATGATGAGGCAGTCATGCTGACAAGGGAAATCAAAGACAGTATAAAAGGAAAAGAGAGGGCATATAATACAGCAAAAAATAGTGTGAAGTTAGAAGATTGAGAAGCCTTTAAAACCAAGAGAAGGCAACTAAAAAAGCCATAAGGAGAGTAAAGATGAAATATGAAGGTAAGTTAGTCAATAATATAAAGATTGTTCAGATATATAAAGAGTAAAAGAGAGTTGAGAATATATTTGCCTGCTGGAAAATGATGCTGGACAGGTAGTAATGGGAGATTAAAAAGATGAATAAACTTAATAAATAGTTTGTATCATTGGTCACTGTGGAACACATTAACCGAATACCAGAAATTTGGGAGTGTCAGCAGGCAGAAGTGAGTGTAGTTGCTATTTCTAAGGAGAAGATGCTTGGGATTGAAAAGTCTGAAGGTTGGTAAGTCATCTGGAGCAGATGGATTCCAAAAGAGGTGGCTGAAGAGACTGTGGAGGCATTAGTAATGATATTTCAACAATTACCAGATTTTGAAGTAGTTCAGGAAGACTAGAAAATTACAAATGTTTCTCCACTCTTCAAGAAGGGAGGGAGGCAGAAGAAAGGAGATTTTGCAGTGATGTGCTACACACAGCGCTGAAATAACATCACGCAGTCGGTAAATCGTTTCGAGACTAGTTTATTCAAACTTCGCGGCGCTGGCATTTAATCCCTAGCGCCCGCCCTCTCCGGGCTGAAATGACATTGGAGGTGTATTACCAAAGTCTTCCCCCGCACGCTGGCTATTTGTGAGCCGGTTCGCCTGCGCAGAAAGTGGGTCGCTGCATAACCCCCTCCAGAACCGGCGATACACCCCCCCAATGTCCACAGTCTGGATCAGCCTCTGTTTGGGAGGTCTGCCTCTGCGCCACGGTGCCTGAACCTTGACCGGCTGCACCAAGTCCACATGGGCTGGTTTGAGTCGGTCCACCGTGAAAACCTCCTCTTTCCCCCCAATGTCCAGAACGTGTGTGGACCCGTTGTTGTCGATCACCTTGAACGGCCCCTCGTACGGCCACTGTAGCGGTGCCCAGTGTCCGCCCCTTCGTACAAACACAAACTTACAGTTCTGCAGGTCTTTGGGTACATGGGTCGGGGTCCGTCTGTACTGTGAAGTTGGTACAGGGGCCAGGTTGCCGAGCCTTTCGCATAGCCTGTCCAGGACAGTTGCGGGTTCCTCCTCTTGCCCCCTTGGGGCTGGTATGAACTCTCCTGGGATGGCCAGGGGCACGCCGTACATCAACTCGGCCGACGAGGCGTGCAGATCCTCTTTGGGCGCTGTACGAATTCCAAGCAGAACCCAGGGAAGCTCGTCCACCCAGTTAGGTCCTCTCAGGCGGGCCATGAGAGCCGACTTCAAGTGACAGTGGAAGCGTTCCACCAGTCCGTTCGACTGTGGGTGGTAGGCAGTAGTGTGGTGTGGCTGCGTTCCCAACAGGCTGGCCACAGCCAACCACAAGCTGGAGGTGAACTGGGCGTCTCTGTCGGAGGTAATGTGGGCCGGTTCCCCGAAGCATGCTACCCGGGTTGCGATCGGTGCTCGGGCGCAGGAATCGGCAGATGTGTCGGTGAGCGGGACCGCCTCTGGTCACCTTGTGAACCAGTCTACCATAGTTAGGAGGTACCACGCTCCTCGGGACACTGGTAGGGGGCCCACGATATCCATATGAATGTGGTCGAACCTCCGGTGGGTGAGTTTGAACTGCTACGGCAGGGCTTTAGTGTGCCGCTGCACCTTGGCTGTTTGGCACTGCGCACACGTTCTGGCCCATTCACTGACCTGCTTGCGAAGTCCGTGCCACGCGAACTTGCTGGAGACCAGCCGGACGGTTGTCCTGATAGATGGGTGCACCAAACCGTGTATGGAGTCGAAAACTCGCTGCCTCCAGGCTGCCGGGATGATGGGGTGAGGTTGGCCAGTAGCCACGTCGCAGGTCCTCTCACCTGGGCCTACGAGAAAGTCTTGCAGCTGCAAACCCAAGACTGCGGTCCTGTAGCTGGGCATCCCATCGTCTGCCTGCTGCGCCTCCGCCAGTGCTGCATAGTCCACCCCCAGGGACAGGGCCTGGACAGCTGGTCTGGAGAGTGCGTCCACCACGACGTTGTTCTTCCCCGAGACATGCTGGATGTCCATCGTGTACTCGGAGATGTAGGACAGATGTTGCTGCTTGCGAGCCGACCAGGGATCGGACTCCTTCGTGAACACGAAGGTCAATGGTTTGTGGTCCGTGAACACGGTGAACGGCCTGCCTTCTAAGAAGTACCTGAAATGCCAGATTGCCAGATACAGTGCCAACAGCTCCCGGTCGAAAGCACTGTACTTGAGTTCGGGTGGTCGTAGGTGCTTGCTGAAGAAAGCCAGGGGTTGCCAGCGCCCCTCGATGAGCTGCTCCAGCACCCCACCGACTGCTGTGTCAGATGCGTCCTTCGTGAGGGCGGTTGGAACATCCGTTCTGGGGTGCACCAGCATTGCGGCATCTGCCAAGGCTTCCTTGACTTTAACGAAAGCGGCTGCGGCCTCATCGTCCCAAGTAATGTCCTTACCTTTACCTGACATCAGGGTGTACAAAGGGTGCATGATATGGGCTGCTGAGGGGAGGAAACAGTGGTAGAAATTCACCACACCAACGAACTCCTGTAGGCCTTTGACCGTGTTGGGCCGGGCAAAGTGGCGGATTGCGTCTACCTTGGTGGGCAGAGGTGTTGCCCCGTATTTGGTAATCCTGTGGCCCAGGAAGTTGATGGTGTCGAGCCCGAACTGGCATTTGGCCAGGTTGATTGTTAGGCCGTATTCACTCAGTCGGGCATAGAGTTGACGGAGGTGGGACAGATGCTCCTGACGACTACTGCTGGCTACGAGGATGTCGTCCAAATAGATGAAAGCAAAGTCCAGGTCGCGTCCCACCGCGTCCATTAACCGCTGAAATGTCTGTGTAGCATTCTTTAGGCCAAATGGCATGCAGAGGAACTCGAAAAGGCAGAACGGGGTGATGAGTGCTGTTTTGGGGACGTCGTCAGGATGCATCGGGATTTGTTGATACCCTCGGACGAGTTCTACCTTGGAGAAGATCCGTGCGCCGTGCAGGTTTGCTGCAAAGTCCTGAATGTGCGGCACAGGGTAGTGGTCCGGTGTTGTAGCCTCATTCAGCCTGCAGTAGTCGCGGCATGGTCTCCAGCCCCCTGTTGCTTTGGGCACCATGTGCAGGGGGGAGGCTCATGGGCTGTCGGACCTCTGTACAATCCCCAATTCCTCGAATTCTTCCTTCGTCAGGCAGAGCTTTTCCGGGCAGAGCCTTCGTGTGCGGGCTTGGAGGGGTGGTCCCTTGGTCAGGATGTGGTGCTGTACCCCGTGCCTGGGCATGGCTGCCGTGAACTGCGGTGCCAGAATCGATGGAAAGTCCGCCAGGATTCTGGTGAATTTGTTGTCGGACAGCGTGATGGAGTCCAGGTGTGGGGCCGGCAACTTGGCTTCACTCAGGGAGAACGTCTGGAAAGTCTCGGCATGTACCAGTCTTTTCCCTTGCAAGTCGACCAGCAGGTTGTGAGCTCGCAAGAAGTCTGCCCCCAGGAGTGGTTGGGCCACGGTGGCCAGTGTGAAGTCCCACTTGAACCGGCTGGCGCCGAACTGCAGCTGCACTGTGCAGGTGCCGTTGGTCCGTATCGTGCTGCCGTTTGCGGCCCTCGGGGTGGGTCCTGGCTTCCTGTTGCGGGTGTCGTACCTCGTCGGGGGCAAGCCGCTGATCTCCGCCCGGTGTCAACCAAGAAGCGGCATCCGGACTGTTTGTCCCAGATGTACAAGAGGCTGTCCTGGTGACCAGCCGCCATAGTCATTAGTGGCAGCTGGCCCTGGCTCTTGCAGGACGGGCAACAACGGTGGGCTTTTGTGCCCCACCGCTGGTGGTAGAAACATCACTGTTCACTGGCCTCCTCACTCCTGGCTCTGTGTTATGTGCGCCCCCCTGCCGGGCCTGGTCTGGTCCGCTGTTGGGCGCGTGGCCTGGTAATCTGACCGATGGACGCCACGCTCTCCCTCTTGGCTTTCCATAGTATGTCTACCCAGGCCGCCACCTTCCGGGGGTCACTGAAATCTGCGTCGGCCAGCAGCAGATGTATGTCCTCGGGCAGTTGCTCCAGGAACGCTTGCTCGAACATGAGGCAGGGCTTGTGTCCGTCAGCCAGGGACAGCATCTCGTTCATCAATGCTGACGGCTGCCTGTCTCCCAAACCATCCAGGTGAAGCAGGTGGGCACCCCGCTCACGCCGTGAGAGGCCAAAGGTCCCAATGAGCAGCGCTTTGAATCCTTCATATTTGCCTTCTTCCGGGGGCGACTGTATGAAATCCTCAACCTGGGCGGCCATCTCCTGGTCGAGGGCGCTCACCATGTGGTAGTAATGCATGGAATCAGAGGATATCTGCTGAATCTGGAACTGGGCTTCTGCTTGGCTAAACCACACACGTGGTCTCAGCATCCAGAAAGTCGGCAGTTTTAGCGAAACTGCGTGAACAGATGAAGAGTCGGTCATCTTTGGTCCAAATCCCGTTTGGACCGTCGGGGTCACCAATGTAGTGATGTGCTACACACAGCGCTGAAATAACAACACGCAGTTGGTAAGTCATTTCGAGACTAGTTTTTTCAAACTTTGCGGCGCTGGCATTTAAATCCCTAGTGCCTGCTGTCAGAGGTGCATTACCAAAGTCTATCCCCGCGCGCTGGCTATTTGTGAGCCGGTTTGCCTGCGCAGAAAGTGGGTCGCCACAATTTCAAGACAATCAGCCTGACTTCAGTGGTTGGAAAGATTTTGGAGTCCATTATTAAGGACGATGTTCCGAGGCACATGATTAATTAAACCAAAGTCAACAGGGGAAATCTTGCCTGACAAATCTGTTGGAATCGCTGCTAGCGAGTGCAAGAATAACCTGATCAGGCAAATTAATGTGTGGCTGAGAGACTGGTGCAGGGGGCAGGGATTCAGATTCCTGGATCATTGGGGCCACTTCTGGGGGAGATACGACCTGTACAAAAAGGATGGGTTACATCTGAACCCAAAGAAGTCCAATATTTAATAGAGTTGTTAGGGAGCGTTTAAACTAATTTGGCAGGGGATGGGAACAAGATTGATAGGGCTGACGAAGGGGAAAACAGAAATAAATCAAAGATAGCATGCAACAGAGATTATAGAAAGAACAGGCAGGAGATGAGGCATAATCACAGCCAGTGGGATGAGTTACAGGGCAATAGGGGCGCAGTGCAGTTAAAACAGAAAGCAACAAATACTGGACTGAGAGTGTT
>NW_026780967.1:0-17500 GCF_030144855.1 Hypanus sabinus
GTCGGTGTGGGGGGAGCATCGCTCTGTTTCTGACACACCGGGTGTGTGATGGGATGCTGTGGAACGAGCCTCACTTTCTGTCTGACTCCGTGAGTGTTTCAGGGACGGGGTAGAGGAAGCCTGAATCTGTGCCTGACTGGAGAGTCTGTGATAGATGATGTTGAGGGAACTTCACTCTATGCCTGATCCTGTGAATCTGTGACGGGACGTTGTGGAGGGAACTTCATTCTGTGTCTCTCCCCGGGCGTCTGGTACGAGATTCTCTGTGTCATGACTCCGGGAGTGTGTGATGGATGGTTTGGGGAGGGATTCATTGTGCCTTTTCCTGTGAATGTGCGATGGGACGATGTTGGGAGCGGAAATATTCCCTTTGTGACGGACCTCAGGTAAACGTAGCAGGACCGCATGGCGTGAAATTCAGTATGTGCGTCACATCGGATGGGTGTGATGGGAAAGTGTGCAGGGAGATTCACTCTGTGTCTCACTGTTCTTGTTCGTGATTTCCAGTGCAAAACTGTTCCGAGAATTGGATCAGGAATAATGACCGGTGTTATAACGTCTCCACGTTTCAAACAAATTTCTCCAGAGCGATAGAAGAATGTTCAAGCCGTGATTCAAGGCTGCTGGAAATCAATTCCAGGGATGAAGCGGTATGTGTCACAGCATGGGAAGATCCCACAATATCACAGGATTAATCACACATTCGCGGATTCAAGCACAGATAGAACACACAACATACACTCCCAGCACACACTCACGGGGTGTGACACAGAGTGAATCTCCCACGACATCATCCCTTCACACACTCCCGGTTTCAGACACAGAGCGGTTATCCCTCCATGCCGTCCCATCACACACTCCCGGGGTCAGACACATAGTGACGCTCCCTCCACACCGTCCCATCAGACACTCGTGGTCAGACATAGAGTGAAGCTCCCTCCACACCGTTCCATCACACACTCCCGGGGTCAGACACAGAGTGTATCTACCTCCACACCGTCCATCACACACTTCCGTGGTCAGACATAGAGTGAAGCTCCTTCCACACCGTCCCATCACACACTCCCGGGGTCAGACACAGAGGGAATCTCCCTCCACACCGTCCCATCACACACTCCCGGGGTGAGACACAGAGGGAATCTCCCTCCACACCGTCCCATCACACACTCCTGGGGTCAGACACAGAGGGAATCTCCCTCCACACCGTCCCATCACACACTCCTGGGGTCAGACACAGAGTGAATCTTCCTCCACACCGTCCCATTACATACTCCCGCGGTCAGTCACAGAGTGAATCTCCCTACGCACAGTCCCATCACACAACCCGGGTCAGACACAGATTGAATCTCCCTCCACACCGTCCCATTACATACTCCCGTGGTCAGTCACAGAATAAATCTCCTACGCACAGTCCCATCACACAACCCGGGGTCAGACACACAGTCCCGGGGTCGAGCACAGAGTGAATCTCGCTCCGCACCGTCCCATGTACAAACTGCCGTGATCAGACACAGAGTGGAGCTCCCTTAACAAAGTCCGATCACAGATTCCTTTTGTAGTCATCTGAGAGAAGTTCCGTACATAGATTTTGGTTCTTGGCATTAATCAAATAAATTTAATTTCTCAGAGGTTTGTATCCAATTATCTTGCGGACAAGAACCTTTACTACTGGATTGGAAAATGCGAAGACGGGTAAGATTTGGACTGATTTATGGGGTGAGAGTTCAGTATTCAGATAGTTTTGATGGGATTATCTGGGATTCGTTTACGGACTGAAGTAGTTTTGTGGGAAAAGGGAGGGTCATTGGGATTTGCCTGTAGGCTGTACGTGGGTAGAGTGTAGGGTGATACAGTGGGAATATTTTGGGGCCGACACGTGTCTGCCGGGGAAGGACAGGGCAGTGGGAATATTTCAGAAACTGGCATGGGGCAGCGGGGACAGTTCAGTACTGAGGGATTATTTAGGTATGACCCATGTCGGTGGGAGAGCGCTGTTCAGTGGGAGCATTTCGGAGATAGACGCCGGTCTGTGTGGCGAGGGAGCAACAGCCGGATTAGTTTGCTAAATAACATAGATCTGAGGAGCGAGAGTCGGACAACTGGTTTAGTTTGGAGACCCGTACAGGGCGATGGGTACACAATGGGTTAATGTGATTAGTTTGGAGGTGGTCGCCGGGCTGTGTGGAGAGGGAGAAACAGTGTGATTCGTTTGCTATATGACATAGATCTGAGGGAACAGAGCTGGGCAGGTGGATTAGACGGTGGTAGAGTGGGGGTTGTTCGCGGACTGAAACAGATCAGAGAGGAGAGGGTGGGCATGTTCGATTCGTATGGGGACGGACAGAGGACTGTGTTGAGGAAGCGGTTCGGTGGGATTAGTTTGGGGGATACGGGGCTGTGGGGAGACATTGGGTCAGTGCCTTAGTTGGGGGACTGACACAGGATTTTGGGTAGACATTGGGACCGTGGTATCTCTCTGGGTACCGGCACCGGGCCGTGGGGGAGAGCGGTTGTGTGGGAAGAGTTTGGGTACTGACACAGTCTGTTAGAAGAGAGCAAAATCATGGGATTAGCTTGGGGACGGTCTCGGCTCGAGTTCTCTGCTGGATCCGTTTTGTCTCTGTTGAAATTGTTTCTCCCTCTTGAATAGGAATGTGGGCTCCGGTCTCCTGTACAGGGGGTCCTCTGGAACGTCCCCTTGCAGACAGTGTGATCTGACTTCAGACAAAAGGAATTACCCTTGCGATCTTGATCAGCGTTTCATCTGCGAGAAGTCGGCACATTTGTTCCCGCATATTCCTGAAAAGATCCAGGGTCTCTGTGAACAGCCAGTGGAGGCGACGTGAATCAAATGACTATCCCCAGTCTGCCCTTCACTCGCACTCTTCGATCTTTCCAGATTCCCTGCCCACCCCTTCTGCCCTTCCCTGCTACACCAATTCCTCCTCTTATCGCAACCATATGGTCTCCACCAGACACCGACAAGCCTCTCTTGCTGTCTAACCACTTATTTCCCTCCATTCCCCTGTCCCGCTCTTTCTGATCCCTCTACCCCCCTCCTTCACCTCTCTCCCCGTCCATCCCCTTCTTTCCCTCCATTCCTCCGTCCCGCTCTTTCTGCTCCCTCTACCTATCTTATTATTACCTCGTCTTTCCTCCTCCCGCTTTCTTCTGCTCCCTCTACCCACCTCTTTCACCGCTCTCCCCGTCCATCCCCTTCTTTCCCTCCATTCCCCCGTCCCGGTCTTTCTGCTCTCTACCCCCCTCTTTCAACTCTCTCCCCGTCCTTCCCCTTCTTTCCCTCCATTCCCTCGTCCCGCTCTATCTGCTCCCTCTACCCCCTCTTTCACCTCGCCCCGTCGATCCCCTTCTTTCTTTCCATTCCCCAGTCTCGCTCTTTCTGCTCCCTCTACCCCCGCTTTCACCTCTCTCCCTGTTCATCCCCTTCTTGCTCTTCATTCCCCCGTCCCGCTCTTTCTGCTCCCTCTACATACCTTATTATTACGTCGTACTTTCTCCCTCTATTTCCACATTCTCTCTTCGTCAACTATCACTGTTACATCCTCTCGAACTCCCTCCTCACTTTTTCTGTCCCCTCCTCCTGTCCCATTCTCCATCAGTGCTCGCATCCCCAGTCTCTCCACGACACACCGACAAACCTCTGTCCCCATTGATCTCCTGCTTTGTGGCAATTTCCAGCCCATGCCGTTCTTCTCCCCCCCCCCCCACCCTACCGCTCGTCCTTTCTCCGCCGGCACTTTTTCCTCTCCCTATGCCAATTCTTTCCCACTTTTTGCTCCCTCTCTACCTTCTTTCTACCCCTCTCCCTGCCTTCCCTCTCCGTCTCTCTGTACTCTCAGTGTTCATAGTGTCCACTTTCTCCTTTCCACTCACTCTCACGTCAATCCTGTGCGGTCTGGTGCTCGATAACCCAACCCTGGGTGAACGTTTGTGCCTATTTCCTCTGTCTGTGCCTCTCTTGGGTTTATGGAACACTGTAAGGTTACAAAACTGATCCAGGGCATAACGTCCCAAACTCCTTCCCTCTCTCCATAACCCTCGATTTCCTGCAATATCCCCGTACAACTCCCTGTACACGCTTTCCATGTCAGTGGCATTTGTTTCCAAAAACAAAAAGCCTCAGCGACGGTTTGTACCTCTGCAGCGAGATCTCCGGACTCCTGTGTTCAGTGTCCTGACCGGTGAAGGCCAGCGTGTTCTGTCCTATCGAATATTTTCAATCAGAATCGCTATTTGATTTATTTTACCTGAAATTCATACGGCTTGAAATGTGTTCTTTTGCTGCATCATAACAGCGAAAAAGATGTATAGTTAATGTACATTACAAGCATTAATAAACACCGCAAAAATGTCGAGTTAGTGCTCCTGCCTTCAGGGATGTGATGGCCCAGGGTGAGAAGATGTCCCTGAATCTTTGTGACTGGGTGTTCAGGCTCCCGTGACTCCTCCCTGATGCTAGCAACGAGCAGAGAGCTTCTCCCGAGTGGGGAAAGGACTCAGTGATGGATGCCGTCTTCTCGAGGCATCGCCTCTTGACCATGTCCTCGATGGTGGGGAGGGGTGTGACCGTCAGAGTGGCGACTGAGGCTGGAACCCTCTGTAGCCCGTTACTATTCCGTGCGTTGCAGCATCCGCACCCGGCGGCGATGCGGCTAGTCAGAAAGTTCCTCACCGAACATCCATAGAATTTTCCTCATCTTCACTCCTAAAGCTGTGATCCCTTCTGTAGCGAGACAGCTGTGGATGGCGCTGAACTCAAATGTTTTTCAAATTCAAATTCAGACTCAGACTCGAAGTGAACAAGAAGGTACCAACCCAAACCAAAGACTACATCACAATCAGTCGTACTGGAAACGGAACTCTTACGGTTGAGCCTTGAGTGCTCAGCTAGAGTCCTTTAACGATAGACTTTCCATGAAGTAAACAATTACATCTCTGAATCTGAGAAGAAAAGTGAGAGTGAACCGTACTCCGGGAAATGGACGTGCGGAATCGTGGAAGCCTGTCCTGTTCAGTCGGGCACATGACACCTTCTTTGTGTTTGCATGAACGTGTTGGGCCAATATAGATCCCCTGAGTTGTTGACACACAGTAACCGTAACCGTACTCCGGGAAATAGACGTGTGGAAACTTGGATGCTTGTCCTGTTCAGTCGGGCACTTGACACCTTTTCTGTGTTTGCATGAACGTGTTGGGCCCACTATAGATCCTCTGAGTTGCTGACACACAGTAACCGAGGAACTTCAATTAAAACCACACGACACAGGAGCAGAATTAGGACATCGAGTTTGCTGGCCATTTCATCGTTGACCATTCTCCTCTGAGCTCCAGTGTCTCGCCTTCTCCTGACATGCATTCATGTCTTCGTTAATGAAGAATTTTTCAAACGATGTCTTTATTATACCGAATGGCGGGTAGTCCACGCCTGCTTGTGGGCTGGAATTCCGCAGATTCACCACGCTTCATTAACCCCTTTTTAAAAGATATCTGTCTATCTCCGGGTGTGACCCCCCTTCAATAGGAAACATTCTCTGCACATCAACTCTGTCATGACCTTTCACAATCTCAAAACTTTCAATATTCACCCTTCATTATTCTGAATTCCCGCGAGTATAGGCCCAGAACCATCGATCGTTCTTCATATGACAAGGCACTCATTTCGTGAACCTCCTTTGAACCCTTTCCAATTAAACACATACTTTGTTCGAGGAGGGATCCCAACCTGCTCACAACTCCCCAAATGTGTCCTCATAGTTCCTGTTTAAACCTTAGAATTGCATGCTTGCTTTTACCTTCTAGTCCTCTCGAAATGTCTGGCTAGAGGGAAACTACACATAATACCTGTACCGTGTGTGATGCGACGAGGAAGAAGAAATTTCACTCTATGCCTGTAACAGGGACCGAGTGACGGGACACTGTGGAAGGTGCTTTACTAAGTGTCGGACCCCGCGAGTGGGTGATGGGACTGTGTAGAGGGAGTTTTGCATGGTTTCTGACCCCGGAAGTGTGTGACGGGACGTGCGGAAGGAGCTTCATTGTGTGTCTGACGCTGGGAGTGTGTGATGTGATGTTGCGTCTGACTGTTGGAGGCATCTACTCATAAAATTCTGGCTTTGGAACAGCTTTCAACGAGAGACCATTAAAAAGCAGCGCTTCGCGGTTTTTATTTTTATGTTTATTTTTATTTTATTTTTTGAACAGCAAGCAACCAATGAGGACGATTCATTAACAAAGATAAGAGAGATATGACAGGGTTGTGAGTGCCTGTAATGACTTCCTAAGGATGGTGATGAAGGCTAAAACATTAGAGTATTTAAGAGTCTCTTGCACAGGAACATGGATGAAAGAAAAAAAGACGGTTATTGGGTAGTGTGGGTTTAGTGCTATTTAAGGAATATATGGGTCGGCACAACATGGAGGGCTGAAGGTCCAGCACTGTGCTGTAATGTTCTTTGTAGGGTAGCAGACTACAACAGAATCCACTAACTCATTCGTAAGGCCAGTGATGTTGTGGGAGTGGAACTGGACTCTCTGACGGTGCTTTCTGAAAAGAGGATGCTGTCCAAGTTGCATGTCATCTTGGACAATGTCTCCCATCCACACCATAATGTACTGGCCAGGCAAGGAGTACATTCAGCCAGAGACTCATTCCACCGAGATGTAACACAGAGCGTCATAGGAAGTCATTCCTACACGTGGACATCAAACTTTACAACTCCTTCCTCGGAGTGTCAGACACCCTGACCGAATAGTTTGGTCCTGGATTTATTGCCACTTGGAATAATTTACATTCTTATTTAGTTATTTATGGTTTTATATTGCTATATTTCTACATTATTCTTGGTTTGTGCGACTGTAACGAAACCCAGTTTCCTTCGGTATCAATAAAGAATGTCTGCCTGTCTGTCTGTCTGTCTATGGTTCTATGGCTAAACCGTTTATTGGTTTGTTTTCAGTTAATCTATTGTTTGCTTCTTTATAATTGCACATTTACAGCAGTAGGGATGTCTGGCAAGAGAGTTGAAAGCTCTCATTGCAGGACATGGGACGGAAGAGGGACTTCCAGTCATACCGACTACGTCACCTGTGTGAACTGCATGAAATTGGAGGTTATAGCACTCGGCAACCCTAGGGGGCAGCACATACCCCCGCCTGGAGGCCGCGCCACACCGCCCCACGTTGCACAGCCCCTTCATTGAGCAAATCTCACCATTTCCACCTGGACTAGACTGGAACTGATATCCCAGCGGGAAGTTCAGTCATTATAGAGTAGGAGGGGTGGGGATTTTAATAGAGATGTAGGGGTATGAAAAACAGAATGCTTAAACAGCTAGTGGAGTGGTTGTTGGCACAGATGTCGTTAAGACCACAGGCAAAGTGAGGAAGAAAAACGTTGAGCCTGCTGGGACTCATGTTCTGAGTTGCCTCAGTTTCAATGCAGGAAGTATTGTACGAAAGGAAGATGAGCTCAGGGCAGGGGTCAACACCAGGAATTATGACATTGTAGACATTAGTGAGACGCCGTTGCAGGCCGGGCAGGAGCGTCAGCTCAACATTCCCGGTTTCGGTTGTATTAGTCGTGGTGAAGCGGGAAGTATTCAAAGTTGAGAGGCGTCTTTACTAGTCAAATGGGATTAATTGACAAACTCAGGGAGAGAGGGGTTCATGTCCCTCTTTGACAGGGATGTTAAAGTACGGGGAATACAGGGAGATGGTTGTTGTGCAGTCAGAAGTGATTTAGCTCAACTGTTTTACCACACCATTGCGGTCCGAAGGGTCTTGCTCTGTTCAGTGATTTACGTTCACTGCTCTGCAGGACGGGCGAAAAGACAAATTTAAACTCATCAAGCGGGCAGAGAAGGGAGTGGGGTAGATCAAGGACTTTGACGATAGATTGCGAAACACAGAGAACAACCACTTCACAGACAGCTTAGACAGTGACCGAGACACACAGCTGTCACCATGACACCTGCACACCCCTCACCATGACATGGACAGATCCCTCGACCGGACACTGAGCGACCCCATACCGTGATACCCACACGCATCTCACCGTTATACTCTGTGTAACAGCGTTGGACCTGGAATTGGATGAGCTCGGGATCATTCGGGATGCTGAGGGGATGATGTGGAAGACATGTATTCAGGTATTTCCAACCACGGTGTCGGATACAGGAAACTGGGTGACAGACAGGAAGATGGAAAGTGTTAATCAGCCAGAGCCAGAGCCAGTGCAGAGACGCCTTGTGGCCAACCCGCTCAATAACAGGTAGACCACTTTAGATAATTCTGGATGGTAGGAGTGAGGTGCAAATGATCAAGCAGGGGAAAGTCTCACCAGTCAGGTATCTGGCACTGACTATGTTTCTGTGACTCAGCAGGGGATAGGGGTTGAAATGTGGCGAGCTGTATCGACAAGGTGGACGAGAACGAGATTAATCGAAGGCATGCGGTCGTTATCGTCACCGGTATATAGGTAGGAAAAGGGAGACAGCTCTTCAAACTTATGTATTTGCAGGTATGGCCAAAATTATAGACATCATTCATTAAAATGTGGCTAAAGTGTTTGGGTTGCAGCGTACATAATATGTATGAAATATAAAGATAGCAAGCATATGGAGGTTATCAGTAAGTGTATTCACCCATTATGTTCACACAGACAAACTCACAGACACACACAGAGACATACACAGACATAGTCGCCCGCACACACACAAACTCAGACACCCTCACACACACACATTTATGCCGCTTGAGACCCCCTGGGCATTTTGAATGCCACGGTAATCTGCAATTGTTCACAACAGAGATTGTATTCTGCCGAGCGAACACTGGGGGGCAGCACAGACTCCTGCCTGGAAGCAGCGCCTCACCGTCTCCACCTTGCTCAGCTCCTTCATTTCGTCTCCCATGAGCAACTATCTCAGTTTACACCTGCACTGAATCAGAACTAATATATAACAATATAACGATATATCAATTACAACACAGAAGCAGGCCAACTCGGCCCTTCTAGTCCGTGCCGAACGCTTATTCTCACCTAGTCCCACTGACGCGCACTCAGCCCTTAACTCTCCATTCCTTACCTGTACATTTACCTATCCAATTTTACCTTCAATGACAAATTTAAACTCATCAAGAGGGCAGAGAAGGGAGTGGGGTAGATCAAGGACTTTGACGATAGATTGCGAAACACAGAGAACAACCACTTCACAGACAGCTTAGACAGTGACCGAGACACACAGCTGTCACCATGACACCTGCACACCCCTCACCATGACACGGACAGATCCCTCGACCGGACACTGAGCGATCCCATACCGTGATACCCACACGCATCTCACCGTTATACTCTGTGTAACAGCTTCCATTGGAAGCTCGTTCCACTCAGCTAACACTATCCCAGCGGTCAGGTTTGCAATTAAAAGGGGAGAGCGGTGGTATAAACTAAAGATTCAGAGGGATGTAAACAAGAACGCAATTACAGATAGTTGAGTGGTTGTTGGGACAAATGTTGTTAAGACCACAGACAAAGTGAAGAAGCAAAAGTTTGAGCCTGCTGGGACTCATGTTCTGAGCTGCCTCCGTTTCAATGCAGGAAGTGTTGTACGAAACACCGATGAGCTCAGGACACGGGTCAACGGTTGGAATTATGACATTGTAGAGACGCCGTTGCAGGGCGGGCAGGAGCGTCAGATCAACATTCCCGGTTTCGATTGTATTACACGTGATGAAGCGGATAGTATTCATAGTTGACGGGAGGATTTACTAGTCACATGGGATTCATTGACAAGTCAGGGAGAGAAGGGTTCATGTGCCCCTTCGACAGGGACGCTAATGTGCAGGGCTTACAGGGAGATGGTTGTTGTGCAGTCAGAAGTGTCACAACATTGTTATATCACAACATTTTGGGCCGAAGTGTCTATTCTGTTCGGTGATTTACGTTCACTGCTCTGCGAGAGGGGTAAAAAGCCAGATTTAAACTCATCGAGTTGGCAGATGAGGGGTTAGGGGTAGATCAAGGACTTTGACGATAGATTGCAAAACACAGAGAACAACCACTTCACAGACAGCATAAGCAGTGAGCGAGCCACACAGCTGTCACTGTGACACCTACACACTCCTCACTATGACATGTACACAACCCCGACCGGACGCTAAGCGACCCCATACCATGACACCCACACGCATCCTGCTGTGCCACTCTGCGGAACAGCGTTTGAACTGGAATTGGATCAAATCGGGATCATTCGCGAAACTGAGGGCGTGATAGGGAAGACATTGAAAGGTATTTACACCCATGGAGTAGGATACAGGAAACTGGGTGACAGGCAGGAAGGTAAAAGGTGTTAAACAGCCAGAGCCGGTAGAGATAACAGGTAGAGCACTTTGGATTTTCTGGATGGGAGGAGAGAGGTGCAAATGACAAAGCAGGGGAAAGTCTCACCGGTCAGGTCTCTGGAACGGACCATGGTTCTGTGGCTCAGCAGGGAATAAGGGGTGAAATCTTGCGAGCTGTATCGGTAGGGTTGTCTTCTGTTACGTGAACGGAAAAGAGGTACTGTGGACGAGAACGAGATTCCTCGATGCTATGGTGTCGTTATCGTCAGCAGTATACAGGTAGGAAAAGGCAGCGGGTTTTCCAAACTTATGTATGTGCATGTGTGGAAAAAATTAGAAAGAAGATTTTGTTTAAAATGTGGCTAAAGAGTTAGGGTTGAAGTGAACATAATATGCATAAAATATAAATATAGCAAGCATATGTAAGATATCAGTAATACATTCACAAATGATTTATACACACACACTCACACACACACACACACAGACACACACACACACACACACACACACATTTATGCAGCTTCAGACCCCCTGGGCTTTTTGAATGCCACGGTAATGCACAATTGTTCACAATAAATACTGTATTCTGCCGAGCGTACACTGGGGGGCAGCACAGACCCCTGGCTGGAGACCGCGCCACACCGCCCCCACCTCGCTCAGCTCCTTCATTTCGTCTCCCATGAGCAACTCTCTCAATTTTCATCTGAACTGGATTGGAAGTAATATCCCAGCGGTAAATTTTGCCATTAGAAGGGGAGAGTGGTTGTATAAACTAGAGTTGCAGGGACTTGTAAATAAGAACACCATTACAGATAGTTGAGTGGTTATTGGGACAGATGTTGTAAGACTTCTGAAAAATTCAGGAAGCAAAAGGTTGAGCCTGCAGGGACTTATGTTCTGAGCTGCGTACGTTTCAATGCGGGAAATATTGTTTGAAGGGCAGATGCGCTCAGGTCAGGGGTCAACGCCTCTAAGCCTGACTCGGCAGATATTAGTGAGTCTAGATTGCAGGAGGGACAGTACCGTTCGCATAAGCTATGAACGAGACACACAATCCTCAGTGAGACACGGAGAAGTTTTTCAATGGGACTCTGAAAATGTGTCGGTGTCACTGCCACAACCCACATCTAACACCCTCATCCTGACACTGACACACTGACTGGCTCTGCACCACAGCAGGATCTCACCACTCAACGATACAAACACAGAGTCAGGCTCTGCACTGTCACTTGAAACAGCCCTCCCCGTATGCCCTCCCTCCCCAAAACCCCTCCCCGACTCCGTCACCCTAATACTATTCCATTCCCAGTCACTGTCACACAGACTGCAGAACAGCACTCCTGTCTCCGTCACCCAACCCTCGTCTACAAGCAACCCCGTCTCCGTGACCAACATCCTCTTCTGCACATTTCGCCGTCTCCATCATCGCGTACGTACCCATCTCCCCGTCTCCGTGATACTCTCCACCCGCTAAACGCTCCCCATCTACGTCGTCCCTCCACTCTCCTCCCACTCTGTGACACAGGCAATTGTGGGGAGTATGAGGGAGAAATAATGGCTGGTGTTTCACCTCCCCCCGTCCCACGGATATCTTTCGCCAGGATCTGAATCTCTCCAGAACTCTGCGTGCACAGGCCGGTCATGTGCTTCCACATCACTTGCATCAGTGTTTGCATTCTCACCACCCTTTCCCTGGCCTCCTCTCTCCTCCCCTTCCTTCCTCAAATGGCAGCACACAGTTCGCTCACAGACACACACCATCTCCGAGAGACTCACACGATTCAAGACTACTGGAAAGCCGAAAGGCTGGGTATTGGTGAGTGGGGAACCCGGAGGAGGGAGAGGGTTTCGTACTTTTGCTGACTCCGGTAGGGTGTTCTGCGCTGGTGCGGGAGGTACTTCACATGTCCGACCCCGGGAAAGTGATGGGATAATATTTAGGGAGATTCGCTGGTTATCTGACCCAGGAACTGTGCGTTTGGACGGTGTGGACGGAGCTTCCGTCGTTGTGTGACCCCGGAGTGTGTGTTGAAACAATATGGAGGGAGTTGCACTCTGTGTATGATCCCGGGTGTGTGTGATGGAGCGTTGCGGAGGGAACGTTACTCAGTGTATGTTTCCAGGAGTGTGTGATCGGATTTTATGGAAGGATTCTCACTCTGTCTGTGACACCTGGCCATGGGCCAGTGGATTTCGGCGTTTAATCATACTCCATTCAAAGATAGGGAGCAAGAAAATGGTGCCTGACACGTTGTGCTCTAACGGCTGCAAACTGAACACCCTTTCTGTGGCCCCACTCTCCTCCCCTTCCTTCCTCGTTTCACAGCACACCATTCCTTCTCTATGATTCTTTTTTATTTGTAATATATTTTTATTGAAAAGTCACTGTACAGAATAATAATGGCTTACATTGTGCTTTTGTATCTTACCCCAAAACAAACCTACCCTCACCCGACCTCCCCGAACATACAATGGCAGCTAATGTATTTAGAATACAACACTTCACAAATACAACTATGTACATTTCACAGCCATACCCCCACACTCCTTCAACACGATGTCCCACACACATCAACACCATCTCAGATGATCCAGAATACACTCATATTACAATTCATCAACCACCCTGTGAGGTAAAGCATATGCGTGTTAAAAGGGAAGCAAGTTCCCAAATACAATAAAATGTCCTCAGCTAGTAGGTAATTCCTTAAGACTCCCAAAATATGTCAAGAAGAGCCGTCATTTCGAATATAACTTTCTCACAGACGCCCTCAGAGTAAATTTAATCTTTTCTAGTTTCAGAAAAAAGACATTACTTCCTCTAACCAAGCAGCAGCAGATGGGGGAGTGGCAGATTTCCAGACCGGCAAGATTCTCCTACTGGCCAAAAGCGATGTAAGTGAAATGATATCCGACTGGTTTGCATTTAAACCCAAAACATCATCTGCAACACCAAATACATTAATAAGCGGGCAAGGTCTGAGTGTCACCCCCAAACCCTCACTGATAATTTTAAAAACCTGTGCCCAAGAGCCATCAAACCTAGAGCAAGACCGAAATGCATGAACTAAAGCAGCCGGAGAGAAGGAACATAGAACAGAGAACATAGAATAGTACAGCACATTACAGGCTCTTCAGCCCAAAATGTTGAGCGACCCTCAAGCCCTGCCTCCCAAATAACCCCCCACCTTAAATTATTCCATATACCTGTCTAGTATCTGCATAAACCACTGACTCAGGCAGTGCATTCCACGCATCAGCCACGCTCTATGTGAAAAACCTTTCTCTAATACCTCCCTTGAAATTCCCTCCTCTTACCTTAAAACAATGTCCTCTTGTTCTGAGCAGTGGTACCCTGGGGAAGAGGCGCTGGCTGTCCACTCTATCTATTCCTCTTAATATCTTGTATACCTCTATCATGTCTCCTCTCATCCTCCTTCTCTCCAGAGAGTAAAGACCAAGTTCCCTTAATCTCTGATCATAATCCATACTCTCTAAACCAGGCAGCATCCTGGTAAATCTCCTCTGTGCACTTTCCAATGCAGCCACATCCTTCCTATAGTGAGGCAACCAGAACTGGACACAGTACTCCACGTGAGGCCTAACCAGAGTTTTATACATCTGCGTCATTACATCACGTCTCTTAAAATCTGTCCCTCGACTTATGAAGGCTAACACTCCATAAGTTTCTTAACTCCCCTATCTAACTGTGAGGCGACTTCCAGGGAACTGTGGACATGCACCCCCAGATCCCTCTGATCATTCACACTCCCAAGTATCCTGCCATTTACTCTGTACTCCTGCCTTGGAGTTTCTCCTTCCAATGTGTACCACCTCACACCCGTCACAGCCAGCGTCTGTCCCAGGATATATGTCAGCACCCCTGGCTTTACGTAAATGTACTGTGTAGAACATTAAATTGTATGAGCCCGACTCTGGCACACGATGACAAGGAATGAACCCTATTCGGTGCTTTTGCCTAATATTCCTCAGCCCGGATACATACCAACGTCATCCTCCCAGCTAGTCATAGTTTTACTTCTGATCTCTTGAACTCCCAAAGACATCAGCTGAGAGTAGAGTAGAGAGATCAGCCTTTTATTATTAATGCTAAGAGTGAGTTTGTCCCATAACATAGTAAGTGGTAGATCAGGAAAAGATGGAGATTTTTCACTGACAAAGTTGGGAATTTGCAGGTATTGAGAACAATGATTATGTGGAAGGCCATATTTACTGCACTGGTTATCAAAACTATTAAATATATTATCAGTGCGCAAATCCTTAATGCTCATAAGAAAGTAAAGCCCCGTTGTCGTAGAAACTGAATCGAGTGTGGAGGGAACAAATAGATGGATGTCTATTAATGGGACCCAAAAAGGAACTGATGTGAACGTATACCGGCAGCGAAATTGATTAAACATTTTGAGGGCGGAGAGCACGAAAGAATTAAATGTGAATTGAGAGGAATGCAATGGCAATGTTCTATGACACCTCTGCTAACACCTTGAAATAACTTAGTTGACTTAAGTGCAATAGAATAGGCTCAACTGCAATTGCTAAACGATTCTATGATTCTTAAGTGGGTGACTGAGCAGCTGGACGTCCTGGTCCATATATGTACCATTGAAATCGATAATTATGGGAAGATGGTACTGCAAATTGAGGTCAAGGAATTAGCTATTAAATTAAAGGACAGGACCACCACCCGTCCCCGTGTGTCCAGACCTAGGAAAACCATACAGTTTAGCACGTGGCTCAAGCTCCGGTGCAGGTGGGAGGGATTCAGAATTCATTGTGTTTATTCCAAGGTAGGTGGGATGTGTATATAAACTGGAGGGGAACTGATATCCTAGCGGGAAGGTTTGTCAGTACTGTGCATGAGAGTTTTGGGAGAAGTTGTTGAACTCGATTTGCAGGGGGCTGGGATTCAGAGTTCGAGAGTAGATAGCGGAGTCGATCTGCAGACATGTTGTTAAGACCTCAGAAAAATGCAATAATCAATACGTTGTATATGATGCGACTAATGCCCTGAGCTCCGTATATTTCAATGCAGGAAGCTTCTAAGGAGCGCAGGTGAGCTCAGGGCATGAATCAACACAGTTAATATTATATTGCCAGCGATTATTTGAAATAGAGTGCAGGAGGAGCAAGCAGGACAGCACGATATTTCGGGTTTCCCTATTTTTAGACGTGAGAGAATGTAAGAATTACAGGTGGAAGGGTGACGTTACAGGGCTGAGCAAATGTCACTCAGAACACAGTCAAAACAGACAAGACAACTCGTCCAAGTGAATATTTGTAGGTGCAATTATGGAAACATAGAAACCTATAGCACAATACGGACCTTTCCACCCACAAAGTTGTACCCAACATGTCCCTTCCTTAGAAATAACTAGACCTACCATAGGCCTCCATTTTTCTAAGATCCTTGAACTTAAAATGACCTCTTAAAAGAGCCTATTGTATCCGTCTCCACCACCGGTGCTGCTAGACCATTCCACGTACTCGAACACACTCCGAGAACTTCTCCTGATATCTTCTCTGCACCTAGTCCCCAGCACCCTAACCTGCGTCCCCGTGTGGAAACCAATTCAGCCCTGGAAAAAGCCGCTGACTATCCACACCATCAATCCCTCTCATCATCTTATATACCTCTATCAGGTCACCTCTCATCTTCCTTCGCTCCGAGGAGAAAAGGCCGTGTTCACTCAATCTGTTATCATAAGACATGCACCCCAGTCAAGGAAATATCCTTGAAAAATTCCTCTGCACCCTTTCTATGACTTCCACATCGCGACCGGAACTGAAGCACAGTACTCCATGTGGGGTCTGGTCAGAAGCAAATAAAAATCACGAACAGTAAGGGTCCCAGCCTAGATCCCTGAGGCACCTCAATGGTCACCGTCCTCCATGCAGAATATGACCCGTCCACACCCACACTTTGATTTCTGTGAGCACGCTAGTTCTGGTTCCACAATGCAATGTCGCCTTGTGTCCCATGCCTCTTTATTTCCTCAATAAGCCACGCACGGGGTATCTTATAAAAAGATTTTGCTGAGATCCGTATACACGCACATCAACTGCTCTTCCTTCATGAACGTGTTTAGCCACATCCTCGAAAATTTCAAACAGGCCACGTACGGCACAAACTTGTCCTTGACAAAGCCATTCTGACTATTCCAAATCATATCACATCTCTCAAAACAGGTCATAAAATACTGCCTGTCAGGATCTTCTCCATTAACTTACCAACCTGTGAGGTAAGACTTCACTAGTCTATAATTTCCTGGGCTAACTCTACTCCCTTTCTTGAATAAAGGAACAACATCCGCAACCCTCCAATCTTTCAGAAACTCTCCCGACCCCACTGAGTATTCAAAGATCATCGGCAGAGGCTCAGTAATCTCCTCCCTCGCCTCTCATGGTAGCCTGGGGTACATCGCATCCGGTCCCCTCACTGATGATTCAAAGATCATCGGCAGAGGCTCAGTAATCTCCTCCCTCGCCTCTCATGGTAGCCTGGGGTACATCGCATCCGGTCCCCACTGATGATTCAAAGATCATCGGCAGAGGCTCAGTAATCTCCTCCCTCGCCTCTCATGGTAGCCTGGGGTACATCGCATCCGGTCCCCACTGATGATTCAAAGATCATCGGCAGAGGCTCAGTAATCTCCTCCCTCGCCTCTCATGGTAGCCTGGGGTACATCGCATCCGGTCCCCACTGATGATCTCAAAGATCATCGGCAGAGGCTCAGTAATCTCCTCCCTCGCTTCTCATGGTAGCCTGGGGTACATCGCATCCGGTCCCCACCTGATGAGTCAAAGATCATCGGCAGAGGCTCAGCAATCTCCTCCCTCGCCTCTCATGGTAGCCTGGGATACATCGCATCCGGTCCCCACTGATGATTCAAAGATCATCGGCAGAGGCTCAGTAATCTCCTCCCTCTCGCCTCTCATGGTAGCCTGGGGTACATCGCATCCCGTCCCAGCGGCTTATTCAACTTGATCTTTCAAAAGCTCCATCACATCCTCTTTCTGATAATATCTACATGTTCTGTCTTTTCAGCTCTGCTGCAAATTATCACTGTAGTCACTAAGATCCTTTTCCATAGTGAATACTGAAGCAAAGTATTCT
>NW_026780968.1:0-19521 GCF_030144855.1 Hypanus sabinus
AGGGGGTAGGGTTTCTGAGTGTTGATGTCATTGTCACTGTTTTTGTGAGGGAGGGTGTAGGGTTTCTGAGTTTTGATGTCATTGTCACTGTTTTTGTGAGGGAGGGGGTAGGGTTTCTGAGTTTTGATGTCATTGTCACTGTTGTTGTGAGGGAGGGTGTAGGGTTTCTGAGTGTTGATGTCATTGTCACTGTTTTTGTGAGGGAGGAGGTAGGGTTTCTGAGTGTTGATGTCATTGTCTCTGTTTTTGTGAGGGAGGGGATAGTGTTTCTGAGTGTTGATGTCATTGTCACTGTTTTTGTGAGGGAGTCGGTAGGGTTTCTGAGTTTTGATGTCATTGTCACTGTTTTTGTGAGGGAGTCGGTAGGGTTTCTGAGTGTTGATGTCATTGACACTGTTTTTGTGAGGGAGGAGGTAGGGTTTCTGAGTGTTGATGTCATTGTCACTGTTTTTGTGAGGGAGGGGGTAGGGTTTCTTAGTGTTGATGTCATTGTCACTGTTTTTGTGAGGGAGGGGTAGGGTTTCTGAGTGTTGATGTCATTGTCACTGTTTTTGTGAGGGATGGGTAGGGTTTCTGAGTTTTGATGTCATTGTCACTGTTTTTGTGAGGGAGGGGGTAGGGTTTCTGCGTTTTGATGTCAGTGACACCGTTTTTGTGAGGGATGGGTAGGGTTTCTGAGTGTTGATGTCAATGTCACTGTTTTTGTGAGGGAGTGGGTAGGGTTTCTGTGTTTTGATGTCAGTGTCACTGTTTTTGTGAGGGAGGGGGTAGGGTTTCTGAGTGTTGATGTCATTGTCACTGTTTTTGTGAGGGATGGGTAGGGTTTCTGAGTTTTGATGTCATTGTCACTGTTTTTGTGAGGGAGGGGGTAGGGTTTCTGAGTGTTGATGTCATTGTCACTGTTTTTGTGAGCGAAGGGGTAGGGTTTCTGAGGTTTGATGTCATTGTCACTGTTTTTGTGAGGGAGGGGGTAGGGTTTCTGAGTTTTGATGTCAGTGTCACTGTTTTTGTGAGGGAGGGGGTAGGGTTTCTGAGTGTTGATGTCATTGTCACTGTTTTTGTGAGGGAGGGGGTAGGGTTTCTGAGTGTTGATGTCATTGTCACTGTTTTTGTGAGGGAGGGGGTAGGGTTTCTGAGTGTTGATGTCATTGTCACTGTTTTTGTGAGGGAGGGGGTAGGGTTTCTGAGTTTTGATGTCAGTGTCACTGTTTTTGTGAGGGAGGGGTAGGGTTTCTGAGTGTTGATGTCATTGTCACTGTTTTTGTGAGGGATGGGTAGGGTTTCTGAGTTTTGATGTCATTGTCACTGTTTTTGTGAGGGAGGGGGTAGGGTTTCTGCGTTTTGATGTCAGTGACACCGTTTTTGTGAGGGATGGGTAGGGTTTCTGAGTGTTGATGTCAATGTCACTGTTTTTGTGAGGGAGTGGGTAGGGTTTCTGTGTTTTGATGTCAGTGTCACTGTTTTTGTGAGGGAGGGGGTAGGGTTTCTGAGTGTTGATGTCATTGTCACTGTTTTTGTGAGGGATGGGTAGGGTTTCTGAGTTTTGATGTCATTGTCACTGTTTTTGTGAGGGAGGGGGTAGGGTTTCTGAGTGTTGATGTCATTGTCACTGTTTTTGTGAGGGATGGGTAGGGTTTCTGAGTGTTGATGTCATTGTCACTGTTTTTGTGAGCGAAGGGGTAGGGTTTCTGAGGTTTGATGTCATTGTCACTGTTTTTGTGAGGGAGGGGGTAGGGTTTCTGAGTTTTGATGTCAGTGTCACTGTTTTTGTGAGGGAGGGGGTAGGGTTTCTGAGTGTTGATGTCATTGTCACTGTTTTTGTGAGGGAGGGGGTAGGGTTTCTGAGTGTTGATGTCATTGTCACTGTTTTTGTGAGGGAGGGGGTAGGGTTTCTGAGTGTTGATGTCATTGTCACTGTTTTTGTGAGGGAGGGGGTAGGGTTTCTGAGTTTTGATGTCAGTGTCACTGTTTTTGTGAGGGAGGGGGTAGGCTTTCTGAGTGTTGATGTCATTGTCACTGTTTTTGTGAGGGAGGGGGTAGGGTTTCTGAGTTTTGACGTCATTGTCACTGTTGTTGTGAGGGGGGGTAGGGTTTCTGAGTGTTGATGTCATTGTCACTGTTTTTGTGAGGGAGGAGGTAGGGTTTCTGAGTGTTGATGTCATTGTCTCTGTTTTTGTGAGGGAGGGGGTAGTGTTTCTGAGTGTTGATGTCATTGTCACTGTTTTTGTGAGGGAGGGGGTAGGGTTTCTTAGTGTTGATGTCATTGTCACTGTTTTTGTGAGGGAGGGGGTAGGGTTTTTGAGTGGATGTCATTGTCACTGTTTTTGTGAGGGATGGGTAGGGTTTCTGAGTTTTGATGTCATTGTCACTGTTTTTGTGAGGGAGGGGGTAGGGTTTCTGCGTTTTGATATCAGTGACACTGTTTTTGTGAGGGAGGGGGTAGGGTTTTTGAGTGTGGATGTCATTGTCACTTTTTGTGAGGGATGGGTAGGGTTTCTGAGGTTTGATGTCATTGTCACTGTTTTTGTGAGGGATGGGTAGGGTTTCTGAGTGTTGATGTCATTGTCACTGTTTTTGTGATGGAGTGGGTAGGGTTTCTGAGTTTTGATGTCATTGTCACTGTTTTTGTGAGGGAGGGTGTAGGGTTTCTGAGTGTTGATGTCATTGTCACTGTTTTTGTGAGGGAGGGGGTAGGGTTTCTGAGTGTTGATGTCATTGTCACTGTTTTTGTGAGGGAGGGGTAGGGTTTCTGAGTGTTGATGTCATTGTCTGTTTTTGTGAGGGAGGGGGTAGTGTTTCTGAGTGTTGATGTCATTGTCACTGTTTTTGTGAGGGAGGGGGTAGGGTTTCTGCGTTTTGATATCAGTGACACTGTTTTTGTGAGGGAGGGGGTAGGGTTTCTGAGTGTTGATGTCATTGTCACTGTATTTGTGAGGGAGGGGGTAGGGTTTTTGAGTTTTGATGTCATTGTCACTGTTTTTGTGAGGGTGGGGGTAGGGTTTCTGAGTGTTGATGTCATTGTCTGTTTTTGTGAGGGAGGGGGTAGTGTTTCTGAGTGTTGATGTCATTGTCACTGTTTTTGTGAGGGAGGGGGTAGGGTTTCTGCGTTTTGATATCAGTGACACTGTTTTTGTGAGGGAGGGGGTAGGGTTTCTGAGTGTTGATGTCATTGTCACTGTTTTTGTGAGGGATGGGTAGGGTTTCTGAGTTTTGATGTCATTGTCACTGTTTTTGTGAGGGAGGGGGTAGGGTTTCTGAGTGTTGATGTCATTGTCACTGTTTTTGTGAGGGATGGGTAGGGTTTCTGAGTGTTGATGTCATTGTCACTGTTTTTGTGAGCGAGGGGGTAGGGTTTTTGAGTGTGGATGTCATTGTCACTTTTTGTGAGGGATGGGTAGGGTTTCTGAGGTTTGATGTCATTGTCACTGTTTTTGTGAGGGATGGGTAGGGTTTCTGAGTGTTGATGTCATTGTCACTGTTTTTGTGAGGGAGGGGGTAGGGTTTCTGAGTGTTGATGTCATTGTCACTGTTTTTGTGAGGGAGGGGGTAGGGTTTCTGAGTGTTGATGTCATTGTCACTGTTTTTGTGAGGGAGGGGTAGGGTTTCTGAGTGTTGATGTCATTGTCACTTTTTGTGAGGGATGGGTAGGGTTTCTGAGTGTTGATGTCATTGTCACTGTTTTTGTGAGGGAGGGGGTAGGGTTTCTGAGTTTTGATGTCATTGTCACTGTTTTTGTGAGGGAGGGGGAAGGGTTTCTGTGTGTTGATGTCATTGTCACTGTTTTTGTGAGGGGATGGGGTTTCTGAGTGTTGATGTCATTGTCACTGTTTTTGTGAGGGAGGGGGTAGGGTTTCTGAGTTTTGATGTCATTGTCACTGTTTTTGTGAGGGAGGGGGTAGGGTTTCTGAGTTTTGATGTCATTGTCACTGTTGTTGTGAGGGAGGGGGTAGGGTTTCTGAGTGTTGATGTCATTGTCACTGTTTTTGTGAGTGACGGGGTAGGGTTTCTGAGTGTTGATGTCATTGTCACTGTATTTGTGAGGGAGGGGGTAGGGTTTTTGAGTTTTGATGTCATTGTCACTGTTTTTGTGAGGGTGGGGGTAGGGTTTCTGAGTGTTGAAGTCATTGTCTGTTTTTGTGAGGGAGGGGGTAGTGTTTCTGAGTGTTGATGTCATTGTCACTGTTTTTGTGAGGGAGGGGGTAGGGTTTTTGAGTTTTGATGTCATTGTCACTGTTTTTGTGAGGGTGGGGGTAGGGTTTCTGAGTGTTGATGTCATTGTCACTGTTTTTGTGAGGGAGGGGGTAGGGTTTCTGAGTGTTGATGTCGTTGTCACTGTTTTTGTGAGGGAGGGGGTAGGGTTTCTGAGTGTTGATGTCATTGTCACTATTTTTGTGAAGGAGGGGGTAGGGTTTCTGAGTGTTGATGTCATTGTCACTGTTTTTGTGAGGGAGGGGGTAGGGTTTCTGAGTGTTGATGTCATTGTCACTGTTTTTGTGAGGGATGGGTAGGGTTTCTGAGTGTTGATGTCATTGTCACTGTTTTTGTGAGGGAGGGGGTAGGGTTTCTGAGTGTTGATGTCATTGTCACTGTTTTTGTGAGGGAGGATGTATGGTTTCTGAGTGTTGATGTCATTGTCACTGTTTTTGTGAGGGAGGGGGTAGGGTTTCTGAGTGTTGATGTCATTGTCACTGTTTTTGTGAGGGATGGGTAGGGTTTCTGAGTGTTGATGTCATTGTCACTGTTTTTGTGAGGGAGGGGGTAGGGTTTCTGAGTGTTGATGTCATTGTCACTGTTTTTGTGAGGGAGGGGGTAGGGTTTCTGAGTGTTGATGTCATTGTCTGTTTTTGTGAGGGAGGGGGTAGGGTTTCTGAGTGTTTATGTCATTGTCACTGTTTTTGTGAGGGAGGGGTTAGGGTATCTGAGTGTTGATGTGATTGTCACTGTTTTTGTGAGGGAGGGGGTAGGGTTTCTGAGTGATGATGTCATTGTCACTGTTTTTGTGAGGGAGGGGGTAGGGTTTCTGAGTTTTGATGTCATTGTCACTGTTTTTGTGAGGGAGGGGGTAGGGTTTCTGAGTTTTGATGTCATTGTCACTGTTTTTGTGAGGGAGTGGGTAGGGTTTCTGAGTTTTGATGTCATTGTCACTGTTTTTGTGAGGGAGGAGGTAGGGTTTCTGAGTGTTGATGTCATTGTCACAGTTTTTGTGAGCGAGGGGGTAGGGTTTCTGAGTTTTGATGTCATTGTCACTGTTTTTGTGAGGGAGGGGGTAGGGTTTCTGAGTGTTGATGTCATTGTCACTGTTTTTGTGAGGGAGGGGGTAGGGTTTCTGAGTGTTTATGTCATTGTCACTGTTTTTGTGAGGGAGGGGGTAGGGTTTCTGAGTGTTGATGTCATTGTCACTGATTTTGTGAGGGAGGGGGTAGGGTTTCTGAGTGTTGATGTCATTGTCACTGTTTTTGTGAGGAATGGGGTAGGGTTTCTGAGTGTTGATGTCATTGTCACTGTTTTTGTGAGGGAGGTTGGTAGGGTTTTTGAGTGGATGTCATTGTCACTGTTTTTGTGAGGGAGGGGGTAGGGTTTCTGAGTTTTGATGTCATTGTCACTGTTATTGTGAGGGAGGGGGAAGGGTTTTTGAGTGTGGATGTCATTGTCACAGTTTTTGTGAGGGAGGCGTAGGGTTTCTGAGTGTTCATGTCATTGTCACTGTTTTTGTGAGGGAGGGGGTAGGGTTTCTGAGTGTTGATGTCATTGTCACTGTTTTTGTGAGGGAGGGGGAAGGGTTTTTGAGTGTTGATGTCATTGTCACTGTTTTTGTGAGGGATGGGTAGGGTTTCTGAGTTTTGATGTCGTTGTCACTGTTTTTGTGAGGGAGGGGGTAGGGTTTCTGAGTGTTGATGTCATTGTCACAGTTTTTGTGAGGGATGGGTAGGGTTTCTGAGTGTTGATGTCATTGTCACTGTTTTTGTGACGGAGGGGGTAGGGTTTCTGAGTGTTGATGTCATTGTCACAGTTTTTGTGAGGGATGGGTAGGGTTTCTGAGTTTTGATGTCATTGTCACTGTTTTTGTGACGGAGGGGGTAGGGTTTCTGAGTGTTGATGTCATTGTCACAGTTTTTGTGAGGGATGGGTAGGGTTTCTGAGTGTTGATGTCGTTGTCACTGTTTTTGTGAGGGAGGGGGTAGGGTTTCTGAGTGTTGATGTCATTGTCACTGTTTTTGTGAGGGAGGGGGTAGGGTTTCTGAGTGTTGATGTCATTGTCACTGTTTTTGTGAGGGAGGGGGTAGGGTTTCTGAGTGTTGATGTCATTGTCACTGTTTTTGTGAGGGAGTGGGTAGGGTTTCTGAGTTTTGATGTCATTGTCACTGTTTTTGTGAGGGAGGGGGTAGGGTTTCTGAGTGTTGATGTCATTGTCACTGTTTTTGTGAGGGATGGGTAGGGTTTCTGAGTGTTGATGTCATTGTCACTGTTTTTGTGAGCGAGGGGGTAGGGTTTCTGAGTGTTGATGTCATTGTCACTGTTTTTGTGAGGGAGGGGGTAGGGTTTCTGAGTGTTGATGTCATTGTCACTGTTTTTGTGAGGGAGGGGGTAGGGTTTTTGAGTGTTGATGTCATTGTCACTGTTTTTGTGAGGGAGGGGGTAGGGTTTCTGAGTGTTGATGTCATTGTCACTTTTTGTGAGGGATGGGTAGGGTTTCTGAGGTTTGATGTCATTGTCACTGTTTTTGTGAGGGATGGGTAGGGTTTCTGAGTGTTGATGTCATTGTCACTGTTTTTGTGAGGGAGGGGGTAGGGTTTCTGAGTTTTGATGTCATTGTCACTGTTTTTGTGAGGGAGGGGGTAGGGTTTCTGAGTTTTGATGTCATTGTCACTGTTTTTGTGAGGGAGGGGGAAGGGTTTCTGAGTGTTGATGTCAGTGTCACTGTTTTTGTGAGGGAGGGGTAGGGTTTCTGAGTGTTGATGTCATTGTCACTGTTTTTGTGAGGGAGGGGGTAGGGTTTCTGAGTTTTGATGTCATTGTCACTGTTTTTGTGAGGGAGGGGGTAGGGTTTCTGAGTGTTGATGTCATTGTCACTGTTTTTGTGAGGCAGGGGGTAGGGTTTCTGAGTTTTGATGTCATTGTCACTGTTGTTGTGAGGGAGGGGTAGGGTTTCTGAGTGTTGATGTCATTGTCACTGTTTTTGTGAGGGAGGGGGTAGGGTTTCTGAGTGTTGATGTCAGTGTCACTGTTTTTGTGAGGGAGGGGGTAGGGTTTCTGAGTTTTGATGTCATTGTCACTGTTGTTGTGAGGGAGGGGTAGGGTTTCTGAGTGTTGATGTCATTGTCACTGTTTTTGTGAGGGAGGGGGTAGGGTTTCTGAGTGTTGATGTCATTGTCACTGTTTTTGTGAGGGAGGGGGTAGGGTTTCTGAGTGTTGATGTCATTGTCACTGTTTTTGTGAGGGAGGGGGTAGGGTTTCTGAGTTTTGATGTCATTGTCACTGTTGTTGTGAGGGAGGGTGTAGGGTTTCTGAGTGTTGATGTCATTGTCACTGTTTTTGTGAGGGAGGAGGTAGGGTTTCTGAGTGTTGATGTCATTGTCTCTGTTTTTGTGAGGGAGGGGGTAGTGTTTCTGAGTGTTGATGTCATTGTCACTGTTTTTGTGAGGGAGGGGGTAGGGTTTCTTAGTGTTGATGTCATTGTCACTGTTTTTGTGAGGGAGGGGGTAGGGTTTCTGAGTGTTGATGTCAGTGTCACTGTTTTTGTGAGGGAGGGGGTAGGGTTTCTGAGTTTTGATGTCATTGTCACTGTTGTTGTGAGGGAGGGGTAGGGTTTCTGAGTGTTGATGTCATTGTCACTGTTTTTGTGAGGGAGGGGGTAGGGTTTCTGAGTGTTGATGTCATTGTCACTGTTTTTGTGAGGGAGTGGGTAGGGTTTCTGAGTTTTGATGTCATTGTCACTGTTTTTGTGAGGGAGGGGGTAGGGTTTCTGAGTGTTGATGTCATTGTCACTGTTTTTGTGAGGGATGGGTAGGGTTTCTGAGTGTTGATGTCATTGTCACTGTTTTTGTGAGGGAGGAGGTAGGGTTTCTGAGTGTTGATGTCATTGTCTCTGTTTTTGTGAGGGAGGGGTTAGTGTTTCTGAGTGTTGATGTCATTGTCACTGTTTTTGTGAGGGAGGGGGTAGGGTTTCTGAGTTTTGATGTCATTGTCACTGTTTTTGTGAGGGAGGTGGTAGGGTTTCTGAGTGTTGATGTCATTGTCACAGTTTTTGTGAGGGAGGGGGTAGGGTTTCTGAGTGTTGATGTCATTGTCACTGTTTTTGTGAGGGAGGGGGTAGGGTTTCTTAGTGTTGATGTCATTGTCACTGTTTTTGTGAGGGAGGGGGTAGGGTTTCTGAGAGTTGATGTCATTGTCACTGTTTTTGTGAGGGAGGTGGTAGGGTTTCTGAGTGTTGATGTCATTGTCACAGTTTTTGTGAGGGAGGGGGTAGGGTTTCTGAGTGTTGATGTCATTGTCACTGTTTTTGTGAGGGAGGGGGTAGGGTTTCTTAGTGTTGATGTCATTGTCACTGTTTTTGTGAGGGAGGGGGTAGGGTTTCTGAGTTTTGATGTCATTGTCACTGTTTTTGTGAGGGAGGTGGTAGGGTTTCTGAGTGTTGATGTCATTGTCACAGTTTTTGTGAGGGAGGGGGTAGGGTTTCTGAGTGTTGATGTCATTGTCACTGTTTTTGTGAGGGAGGGGGTAGGGTTTCTTAGTGTTGATGTCATTGTCACTGTTTTTGTGAGGGAGGGGGTAGGGTTTCTGAGAGTTGATGTCATTGTCACTGTTTTTGTGAGGGAGGGAGTAGGGTTTCTGAGTGTTGATGTCATTGTCACTGTTTTTGTGAGGGAGGGAGTAGGGTTTCTGAGTGTTGATGTTATTGTCACTGTTTTTGTGAGGGAGGGGGTAGGGTTTCTGAGTGTTGATGTCATTGTCACTGTTTTTGTGAGGGAGGGGGTAGGGTTTCTGAGTTTTGATGTCATTGTCACTGTTTTTGTGAGGGAGGGGGTAGGGTTTCTGAGTTTTGATGTCATTGTCACTGTTTTTGTGAGGGAGGGGGTAGGGTTTCTGAGTGTTGATGTCATTGTCACTGTTTTTGTGAGGGAGGGGGTAGGGTTTCTGAGTTTTGATGTCATTGTCACTGTTGTTGTGAGGGAGGGGGTAGGGTTTCTGAGTGTTGATGTCATTGTCACTGTTTTTGTGAGGGAGGGGGTAGGGTTTCTGAGTGTTGATGTCATTGTCACTGTTTTTGTGAGGGATGGGTAGGGTTTCTGAATGTTGATGTCAGTGTCACTGTTTTTGTGAGGGTGGGGGTAGGGTTTCTGAGTTTTGATGTCATTGTCACTGTTGTTGTGAGGGAGGGGGTAGGGTTTCTGAGTGTTGATGTCATTGTCACTGTTTTTGTGAGGGAGGGTGTAGGGTTTCTGAGTTTTGATGTCATTGTCACTGTTTTTGTGAGGGAGGGGGTAGGGTTTCTGAGTTTTGATGTCATTGTCACTGTTGTTGTGAGGGAGGGTGTAGGGTTTCTGAGTGTTGATGTCATTGTCACTGTTTTTGTGAGGGAGGAGGTAGGGTTTCTGAGTGTTGATGTCATTGTCTCTGTTTTTGTGAGGGAGGGGGTAGGGTTTCTTAGTGTTGATGTCATTGTCACTGTTTTTGTGAGGGAGGGGTAGGGTTTCTGAGTGTTGATGTCATTGTCACTGTTTTTGTGAGGGATGGGTAGGGTTTCTGAGTTTTGATGTCATTGTCACTGTTTTTGTGAGGGAGGGGGTAGGGTTTCTGCGTTTTGATGTCAGTGACACCGTTTTTGTGAGGGATGGGTAGGGTTTCTGAGTGTTGATGTCATTGTCACTGTTTTTGTGAGGGAGGGGGTAGGGTTTCTGAGTGTTGATGTCATTGTCACTGTTTTTGTGAGGGAGGGGGTAGGGTTTTTGAGTGTTGATGTCATTGTCACTGTTTTTGTGAGGGAGGGGGTAGGGTTTCTGAGTTTTGATGTCATTGTCACTGTTGTTGTGAGGGAGGGTGTAGGGTTTCTGAGTGTTGATGTCATTGTCACTGTTTTTGTGAGGGAGGAGGTAGGGTTTCTGAGTGTTGATGTCATTGTCTCTGTTTTTGTGAGGGAGGGGGTAGAGTTTCTGAGTGTTGATGTCATTGTCACTGTTTTTGTGAGGGAGGGGGTAGGGTTTCTTAGTGTTGATGTCATTGTCACTGTTTTTGTGAGGGAGGGGGTAGGGTTTCTGAGTGTTGATGTCATTGTCACTGTTTTTGTGAGGGAGTGGGTAGGGTTTCTGAGTTTTGATGTCATTGTCACTGTTTTTGTGAGGGAGGGGGTAGGGTTTCTGAGTGTTGATGTCATTGTCACTGTTTTTGTGAGGGATGGGTAGGGTTTCTGAGTGTTGATGTCATTGTCACTGTTTTTGTGAGGGAGGAGGTAGGGTTTCTGAGTGTTGATGTCATTGTCTCTGTTTTTGTGAGGGAGGGGGTAGTGTTTCTGAGTGTTGATGTCATTGTCACTGTTTTTGTGAGGGAGGGGGTAGGGTTTCTTAGTGTTGATGTCATTGTCACTGTTTTTGTGAGGGAGGGGGTAGGGTTTCTGAGAGTTGATGTCATTGTCACTGTTTTTGTGAGGGAGGGAGTAGGGTTTCTGAGTGTTGATGTCATTGTCACTGTTTTTGTGAGGGAGGGAGTAGGGTTTCTGAGTGTTGATGTTATTGTCACTGTTTTTGTGAGGGAGGGGGTAGGGTTTCTGAGTGTTGATGTCATTGTCACTGTTTTTGTGAGGGAGGGGGTAGGGTTTCTGAGTTTTGATGTCATTGTCACTGTTTTTGTGAGGGAGGGGGTAGGGTTTCTGAGTTTTGATGTCATTGTCACTGTTTTTGTGAGGGAGGGGGTAGGGTTTCTGAGTGTTGATGTCATTGTCACTGTTTTTGTGAGGGAGGGGGTAGGGTTTCTGAGTTTTGATGTCATTGTCACTGTTGTTGTGAGGGAGGGGGTAGGGTTTCTGAGTGTTGATGTCATTGTCACTGTTTTTGTGAGGGAGGGGGTAGGGTTTCTGAGTGTTGATGTCATTGTCACTGTTTTTGTGAGGGATGGGTAGGGTTTCTGAATGTTGATGTCAGTGTCACTGTTTTTGTGAGGGAGGGGGTAGGGTTTCTGAGTTTTGATGTCATTGTCACTGTTGTTGTGAGGGAGGGGGTAGGGTTTCTGAGTGTTGATGTCATTGTCACTGTTTTTGTGAGGGAGGGTGTAGGGTTTCTGAGTTTTGATGTCATTGTCACTGTTTTTGTGAGGGAGGGGGTAGGGTTTCTGAGTTTTGATGTCATTGTCACTGTTTTTGTGAGGGAGGGGGTAGGGTTTCTGAGTGTTGGTGTCATTGTCACTGTTTTTGTGAGGGAGGAGGTAGGGTTTCTGAGTGTTGATGTCATTGTCACTGTTTTTGTGAGGGAGGAGGTAGGGTTTCTGAGTGTTGATGTCATTGTCTCTGTTTTTGTGAGGGAGGGGGTAGTGTTTCTGAGTGTTGATGTCATTGTCACTGTTTTTGTGAGGGAGGGGGTAGGGTTTCTTAGTGTTGATGTCATTGTCACTGTTTTTGTGAGGGAGGGGTAGGGTTTCTGAGTGTTGATGTCATTGTCACTGTTTTTGTGAGGGATGGGTAGGGTTTCTGAGTTTTGATGTCATTGTCACTGTTTTTGTGAGGGAGGGGGTAGGGTTTCTGCGTTTTGATGTCAGTGACACCGTTTTTGTGAGGGATGGGTAGGGTTTCTGAGTGTTGATGTCAATGTCACTGTTTTTGTGAGGGAGTGGGTAGGGTTTCTGTGTTTTGATGTCAGTGTCACTGTTTTTGTGAGGGAGGGGGTAGGGTTTCTGAGTGTTGATGTCATTGTCACTGTTTTTGTGAGGGATGGGTAGGGTTTCTGAGTTTTGATGTCATTGTCACTGTTTTTGTGAGGGAGGGGGTAGGGTTTCTGAGTGTTGATGTCATTGTCACTGTTTTTGTGAGGGATGGGTAGGGTTTCTGAGTGTTGATGTCATTGTCACTGTTTTTGTGAGCGAAGGGGTAGGGTTTCTGAGGTTTGATGTCATTGTCACTGTTTTTGTGAGGGAGGGGGTAGGGTTTCTGAGTTTTGATGTCAGTGTCACTGTTTTTGTGAGGGAGGGGGTAGGGTTTCTGAGTGTTGATGTCATTGTCACTGTTTTTGTGAGGGAGGGGGTAGGGTTTCTGAGTGTTGATGTCATTGTCACTGTTTTTGTGAGGGAGGGGGTAGGGTTTCTGAGTGTTGATGTCATTGTCACTGTTTTTGTGAGGGAGGGGGTAGGGTTTCTGAGTTTTGATGTCAGTGTCACTGTTTTTGTGAGGGAGGGGGTAGGGTTTCTGAGTGTTGATGTCATTGTCACTGTTTTTGTGAGGGAGGGGGTAGGGTTTCTGAGTTTTGATGTCATTGTCACTGTTTTTGTGAGGGAGGGGTAGGCTTTCTGAGTGTTGATGTCATTGTCACTGTTTTTGTGAGGGAGGGGGTAGGGTTTCTGAGTTTTGACGTCATTGTCACTGTTGTTGTGAGGGGGGGGTAGGGTTTCTGAGTGTTGATGTCATTGTCACTGTTTTTGTGAGGGAGGAGGTAGGGTTTCTGAGTGTTGATGTCATTGTCTCTGTTTTTGTGAGGGAGGGGGTAGTGTTTCTGAGTGTTGATGTCATTGTCACTGTTTTTGTGAGGGAGGGGGTAGGGTTTCTTAGTGTTGATGTCATTGTCACTGTTTTTGTGAGGGAGGGGGTAGGGTTTTTGAGTGGATGTCATTGTCACTGTTTTTGTGAGGGATGGGTAGGGTTTCTGAGTTTTGATGTCATTGTCACTGTTTTTGTGAGGGAGGGGGTAGGGTTTCTGCGTTTTGATATCAGTGACACTGTTTTTGTGAGGGAGGGGGTAGGGTTTCTGAGTGTTGATGTCATTGTCACTGTTTTTGTGAGGGAGTGGGTAGGGTTTCTGAGTTTTGATGTCAGTGTCACTCATTTTGTGAGGGATGGGTAGGGTTTCTGAGTTTTGATGTCATTGTCACTGTTTTTGTGAGGGAGGGGGTAGGGTTTCTGAGTGTTGATGTCATTGTCACTGTTTTTGTGAGGGATGGGTAGGGTTTCTGAGTGTTGATGTCATTGTCACTGTTTTTGTGAGGGAGGGGGAAGGGTTTTTGAGTGTGGATGTCATTGTCACTTTTTGTGAGGGATGGGTAGGGTTTCTGAGGTTTGATGTCATTGTCACTGTTTTTGTGAGGGATGGGTAGGGTTTCTGAGTGTTGATGTCATTGTCACTGTTTTTGTGAGGGAGGGGGTAGGGTTTCTGAGTGTTGATGTCATTGTCACTGTTTTTGTGAGGGAGGGGGAAGGGTTTCTGTGTGTTGATGTCATTGTCACTGTTTTTGTGAAGGAGGGGGTAGGGTTTCTGAGTGTTGATGTCATTGTCACTGTTTTTGTGAGTGACGGGGTAGGGTTTCTGAGTGTTGATGTCATTGTCACTGTATTTGTGAGGGAGGGGGTAGGGTTTTTGAGTTTTGATGTCATTGTCACTGTTTTTGTGAGGGTGGGGGTAGGGTTTCTGAGTGTTGATGTCATTGTCTGTTTTTGTGAGGGAGGGGGTAGTGTTTCTGAGTGTTGATGTCATTGTCACTGTTTTTGTGAGGGTGGGGGTAGGGTTTCTGAGTGTTGATGTCATTGTCTGTTTTTGTGAGGGAGGGGGTAGTGTTTCTGAGTGTTGATGTCATTGTCACTGTTTTTGTGAGGGAGGGGTTAGGGTTTCTGCGTTTTGATATCAGTGACACTGTTTTTGTGAGGGAGGGGGTAGGGTTTCTGAGTGTTGATGTCATTGTCACTGTTTTTGTGAGGGAGTTGGTAGGGTTTCTGAGTTTTGATGTCAGTGTCACTGTTTTTGTGAGGGATGGGTAGGGTTTCTGAGTTTTGATGTCATTGTCACAGTTTTTGTGAGGGAGGGGGTAGGGTTTCTGAGTGTTGATGTCATTGTCACTGTTTTTGTGAGGGATGGGTTGGGTTTCTGAGTGTTGATGTCATTGTCACTGTTTTTGTGAGCGAGGGGGTAGGGTTTTTGAGTGTGGATGTCATTGTCACTTTCTGTGAGGGATGGGTAGGGTTTCTGAGGTTTGATGTCATTGTCACTGTTTTTGTGAGGGATGGGTAGGGTTTCTGAGTGTTGATGTCATTGTCACTGTTTTTGTGAGGGAGGGGGTAGGGTTTCTGAGTTTTGATGTCATTGTCACTGTTTTTGTGAGGGAGGGGGAAGGGTTTCTGTGTGTTGATGTCATTGTCACTGTTTTTGTGAGGGGATGGGGTTTCTGAGTGTTGATGTCATTGTCACTGTTTTTGTGAGGGAGGGGGTAGGGTTTCTGAGTTTTGATGTCATTGTCACTGTTTTTGTGAGGGAGGGGGTAGGGTTTCTGAGTTTTGATGTCATTGTCACTGTTGTTGTGAGGGAGGGGGTAGGGTTTCTGAGTGTTGATGTCATTGTCACTGTTTTTGTGAGTGACGGGGTAGGGTTTGTGAGTGTTGATGTCAATGTCACTGTATTTGTGAGGGAGGGGGTAGGGTTTTTGAGTTTTGATGTCATTGTCACTGTTTTTGTGAGGGTGGGGGTAGGGTTTCTGAGTGTTGAAGTCATTGTCTGTTTTTGTGAGGGAGGGGGTAGTGTTTCTGAGTGTTGATGTCATTGTCACTGTTTTTGTGAGGGAGGGGGTAGGGTTTTTGAGTTTTGATGTCATTGTCACTGTTTTTGTGAGGGTGGGGGTAGGGTTTCTGAGTGTTGATGTCATTGTCACTGTTTTTGTGAGGGAGGGGGTAGGGTTTCTGAGTGTTGATGTCGTTGTCACTGTTTTTGTGAGGGAGGGGGTAGGGTTTCTGAGTGTTGATGTCATTGTCACTATTTTTGTGAAGGAGGGGGTAGGGTTTCTGAGTGTTGATGTCATTGTCACTGTTTTTGTGAGGGAGGGGGTAGGGTTTCTGAGTGTTGATGTCATTGTCACTGTTTTTGTGAGGGATGGGTAGGGTTTCTGAGTGTTGATGTCATTGTCACTGTTTTTGTGAGGGAGGGGGTAGGGTTTCTGAGTGTTGATGTCATTGTCACTGTTTTTGTGAGGGAGGATGTATGGTTTCTGAGTGTTGATGTCATTGTCACTGTTTTTGTGAGGGAGGGGGTAGGGTTTCTGAGTGTTGATGTCATTGTCACTGTTTTTGTGAGGGATGGGTAGGGTTTCTGAGTGTTGATGTCATTGTCACTGTTTTTGTGAGGGAGGGGGTAGGGTTTCTGAGTGTTGATATCATTGTCACTGTTTTTGTGAGGGAGGATGTATGGTTTCTGAGTGTTGATGTCATTGTCACTGTTTTTGTGAGGGAGGGGGTAGGGTTTCTGAGTGTTGATGTCATTGTCACTGTTTTTGTGAGAGGGAGGGGGTAGGGTTTCTGAGTGTTGATGTCATTGTCACTGTTTCTGTGAGGGAGGGGGTAGGGTTTCTGAGTGTTGATGTCATTGTCTGTTTTTGTGAGGGAGGGGGTAGGGTTTCTGAGTTTTGATGTCATTGTCACTGTTTTTGTGAGGGAGGGGGTAGGGTTTCTGAGTGTTGATGTTATTGTCACTGTTTCTGTAAGGGAGGGGGTAGGGTTTCTGAGTGTTTATGTCATTGTCACTGTTTTTGTGAGGGAGGGGTTAGGGTATCTGAGTGTTGATGTGATTGTCACTGTTTTTGTGAGGGAGGGGGTAGGGTTTCTGAGTGATGATGTCATTGTCACTGTTTTTGTGAGGGAGGGGGGTAGGGTTTCTGAGTGTTGATGTCATTGTCTGTTTTTGTGAGGGAGGGGGTGGGGTTTCTGAGTTTTGATGTCATTGTCACTGTTTTTGTGAGGGAGTGGGTAGGGTTTCTGAGTTTTGATGTCATTGTCACTGTTTTTGTGAGGGAGGAGGTAGGGTTTCTGAGTGTTGATGTCATTGTCACAGTTTTTGTGAGCGAGGGGGGTAGGGTTTCTGAGTTTTGATGTCATTGTCACTGTTTTTGTGAGGGAGGGGGTAGGGTTTCTGAGTGTTGATGTCATTGTCACTGTTTTTGTGAGGGAGGGGGTAGGGTTTCTGAGTGTTTATGTCATTGTCACTGTTTTTGTGAGGGAGGGGGTAGGGTTTCTGAGTGTTGATGTCATTGTCACTGTTTTTGTGAGGGAGGGGGTAGGGTTTTTGAGTGTTGATGTCATTGTCACTGTTTTTGTGAGGGAGGGGGTAGGGTTTCTGAGTGTTGATGTCATTGTCACTGTTTTTGTGAGGAATGGGGTAGGGTTTCTGAGTGTTGATGTCATTGTCACTGTTTTTGTGAGGGAGGTTGGTAGGGTTTTTGAGTGGATGTCATTGTCACTGTTTTTGTGAGGGAGGGGGTAGGGTTTCTGAGTTTTGATGTCATTGTCACTGTTATTGTGAGGGAGGGGGAAGGGTTTTTGAGTGTGGATGTCATTGTCACAGTTTTTGTGAGGGAGGCGTAGGGTTTCTGAGTGTTCATGTCATTGTCACTGTTTTTGTGAGGGAGGGGGTAGGGTTTCTGAGTGTTGATGTCATTGTCACTGTTTTTGTGAGGGAGGGGGAAGGGTTTTTGAGTGTTGATGTCATTGTCACTGTTTTTGTGATGGAGGGGGTAGGGTTTCTGAGTTTTGATGTCATTGTCACTGTTTTTGTGAGGGAGGGGGTTGGGTTTCTGAGTGTTGATGTCATTGTCACTGTTTTTGTGAGGGAGGGGGTAGGGTTTCTGAGTGTTGATGTCATTGTCACTGTTTTTGTGACGGAGGGGGTAGGGTTTCTGAGTGTTGATGTCATTGTCACAGTTTTGTGAGGGATGGGTAGGGTTTCTGAGTTTTGATGTCATTGTCACTGTTTTTGTGACGGAGGGGGTAGGGTTTCTGAGTGTTGATGTCATTGTCACAGTTTTTGTGAGGGATGGGTAGGGTTTCTGAGTGTTGATGTCGTTGTCACTGTTTTTGTGAGGGAGGGGGTAGGGTTTCTGAATTTTGATGTCATTGTCACTGTTGTTGTGAGGGAGGGGGTAGGGTTTCTGAGTGTTGATGTCATTGTCACTGTTTTTGTGAGTGACGGGGTAGGGTTTCTGAGTGTTGATGTCATTGTCACTGTATTTGTGAGGGAGTGGGTAGGGTTTCTGAGTTTTGATGTCAGTGTCACTCTTTTTGTGAGGGATGGGTAGGGTTTCTGAGTTTTGATGTCATTGCCACTGTTTTTGTGAGGGAGGGGGTAGGGTTTCTGAGTGTTGATGTCATTGTCACTGTTTTTGTGAGGGATGGGTAGGGTTTCTGAGTGTTGATGTCATTGTCACTGTTTTTGTGAGCGAGGGGGTAGGGTTTTTGAGTGTGGATGTCATTGTCACTTTTTGTGAGGGATGGGTAGGGTTTCTGAGTGTTGATGTCATTGTCACTGTTTTTGTGAGGGAGGGGGTAGGGTTTCTGAGTTTTGATGTCATTGTCACTGTTTTTGTGAGGGAGGGGGAAGGGTTTCTGTGTGTTGATGTCATTGTCACTGTTTTTGTGAAGGAGGGGGTAGGGTTTCTGAGTGTTGATGTCATTGTCACTGTTTTTGTGAGGGAGGGGGTAGGGTTTCTGAGTTTTGATGTCATTGTCACTGTTGTTGTGAGGGAGGGGGTAGGGTTTCTGAGTGTTGATGTCATTGTCACTGTTTTTGTGAGTGACGGGGTAGGGTTTCTGAGTGTTGATGTCATTGTCACTGTATTTGTGAGGGAGGGGGTAGGGTTTTTGAGTTTTGATGTCATTGTCACTGTTTTTGTGAGGGTGGGGGTAGGGTTTCTGAGTGTTGATGTCATTGTCTGTTTTTGTGAGGGAGGGGGTAGTGTTTCTGAGTGTTGATGTCATTGTCACTGTTTTTGTGAGGGAGGGGGTAGGGTTTCTGCGTTTTGATATCAGTGACACTGTTTTTGTGAGGGAGGGGGTAGGGGTTTCTGAGTGTTGATGTCATTGTCACTGTTTTTGTGAGGGAGTTGGTAGGGTTTCTGAGTTTTGATGTCAGTGTCACTGTTTTTGTGAGGGATGGGTAGGGTTTCTGAGTTTTGATGTCATTGTCACTGTTTTTGTGAGGGAGGGGGTAGGGTTTCTGAGTGTTGATGTCATTGTCACTGTTTTTGTGAGGGATGGGTAGGGTTTCTGAGTGTTGATGTCATTGTCACTGTTTTTGTGAGGGATGGGTAGGGTTTCTGAGTTTTGATGTCATTGTCACTGTTTTTGTGAGGGAGGGGGTAGGGTTTCTGAGTGTTGATGTCATTGTCACTGTTTTTGTGAGGGAGTGGGTAGGGTTTCTGAGGTTTGATGTCATTGTCACTGTTTTTGTGAGGGATGGGTAGGGTTTCTGAGTGTTGATGTCATTGTCACTGTTTTTGTGAGGGAGGGGGTAGGGTTTCTGAGTTTTGATGTCATTGTCACTGTTTTTGTGAGGGAGGGGGAAGGGTTTCTGTGTGTTGATGTCATTGTCACTGTTTTTGTGAGGGAGGGGGTAGGGTTTCTGAGTGTTGATGTCATTGTCACTGTTGTTGTGAGGGAGGGGGTAGGGTTTCTGAGTGTTGATGTCATTGTCACTGTTTTTGTGAGTGACGGGGTAGGGTTTCTGAGTGTTGATGTCATTGTCACTGTATTTGTGAGGGAGGGGGTAGGGTTTTTGAGTTTTGATGTCATTGTCACTGTTTTTGTGAGGGTGGGGGTAGGGTTTCTGAGTGTTGAAGTCATTGTCTGTTTTTGTGAGGGAGGGGGTAGTGTTTCTGAGTGTTGATGTCATTGTCACTGTTTTTGTGAGGGAGGGGGTAGGGTTTTTGAGTTTTGATGTCATTGTCACTGTTTTTGTGAGGGTGGGGGTAGGGTTTCTGAGTGTTGATGTCATTGTCACTGTTTTTGTGAGGGAGGGGGTAGGGTTTCTGAGTGTTGATGTCGTTGTCACTGTTTTGTGGTAGGGGTTTCTGATGTTGATGTCTTGTCACTTTGGAGGAGGGGGTAGGGTTTCTGAGTGTTGATGTCATTGTCACTATTTTTGTGAAGGAGGGGGTAGGGTTTCTGAGTGTTGATGTCATTGTCACTGTTTTTGTGAGGGAGGGGGGTAGGGTTTCTGAGTGTTGATGTCATTGTCACTGTTTTTGTGAGGGATGGGTAGGGTTTCTGAGTGTTGATGTCATTGTCACTGTTTTTGTGAGGGAGGGGGTAGGGTTTCTGAGTGTTGATGTCATTGTCACTGTTTTTGTGAGGGAGGAGGGTATGGGTTTCTGAGTGTTGATGTCATTGTCACTGTTTTTGTGAGGGAGGGGGTAGGGTTTCTGAGTGTTGATGTCATTGTCACTGTTTTTGTGAGGGAGGGGGTAGGGTTTCTGAGTGTTGATGTCATTGTCACTGTTTTTGTGAGGGAGGATGTATGGTTTCTGAGTGTTGATGTCATTGTCACTGTTTTTGTGAGGGAGGGGGTAGGGTTTCTG
>NW_026780969.1:0-19503 GCF_030144855.1 Hypanus sabinus
CTGGTGTCAGTGGTCACATAATCAGGACTTGTGATCTGTACCAGCTGCTCGAACAACCACCCATCAGCAGCCCCCATGGCTTCACATGACCCTGATCTGGGGGGGGGGGGCAGTGTTAAGCAGGTGCTACACCTCGCCCAAGAGTGACCTACAGGCTAGCAGAGGGAAGGAGCTCCTACACCTCCTTTTTGGTAGAGACGTATCTCCACCTCGTCCCCCATCTGTAATGTGTGCTGTTCTATGCCATATGATCCATATTTGCCCCACTGAAGCATCCCCTCTCAAGCCTTCCATTTGCTGGAGTTTGCTGTGCGTGAGCTGGTCCTACCCCTGACACAACATTGGCTACGTTTGAGAAGGGAGATGGCTGGCTGCATGACGCTTCCCTGAGATCCCAAAAGGGGCAATAGAAATGCATGGGGGTTGGTGGGGAGCGGGGGTGTTAATGTTTTTGCTGCTGCTTGTGCTTTGGAGCTTCAGTGTTTCTATCTTTCATTCTATGGGGTTTCTTGTTTCATGCATGTCTGTAAAGAGTATGAATTTCAGGTTGTATACTGTCTACACTCTCTGATATTTAAACTTAAATTTTGTTTGTTAAAGACATATGAGTGTGAAGGCTGTTGTTGCTTAGCTTGACTGTGGGGTGGTCTTTGACAAAGCAATACACATGTCATGTTGGATATCCAATCACAGGGCCACTCAGTAGCTGATCAATTATGTCAGACAGCTGTCTACGGACAGGAAGATATACGATCTAGCTGTGGGTCTTATAATTACTGTAATTTTGAAGTAGTGATGAGTGTGCCATTAATCATATTTTTCAATACTTGTTACAATCAAATTTTTCAATATTTGTAACAACTGCAATGTGATTTGAAACTCTGTGATTTCTATTGGTGACAAAATCACAGCTACTGTTAACTCTACTATGGCCTGTTTTCATCATTGAAGGAAATGCTAAATTTCAGTTAGAGATTAAATTTCTTCCTAACTTGCCGTGACAATTCTTTTAGCTGTTTCAAATCCTACAACAGCGAGTGGTCTCCTCTCCTCGCTGTGGGCATCAAAGAGAAAAGACCAAATGTAGCCAACGGTACTACGCTCAGACATCATCATTATGTGCCGTGTTGTATGACGGCGGGTGATCGGTCTTTCCCTGATCATGATGATCCTTGGCAAGTTTTCCCACAGAAGTGGTTTGCCATTGCCCTCTTCTGGGCAGTGTCTTTACAAGACAGGTGACCCCAGTCATTGTCAGTACTTTATGGAGATCAGTGGTCACATAACTAGGACTTGTGATCTACACCAACTGCTCAAATGACCGTCCACCTCCTGCACCCATGGGTTCACGTGACCCTGATCGGGGGCTAAGCAGGAACTACACCTTGCCCAACCTGCAGGCTAGCGGAGGGGAGGGGTGCCTTGCACCTCCTTTGATAGAGACGTATCACACAAACACATTACACATAACTCACACATACAACACATTGAACTATATTACCACAAATAAACAGGTGCATTTAGGACACAAGTTAAAAAGTAAACAGCATTTGTTACTGGCTCTTCACGTGTGATGAGCCCTGGACGGTGTCGGGGAGTTCAGTTTCTCACAGCCTGGGGGAAGAAGCTGTTTCTAATCCGAACAATTCTCGTCCGAATGCTACGGGACCTCCTGCCTGAGGTGGGGAAGGGTCAGCAAGACTGGTGGATGCAGCACAACCTCAAACTGCACGTTTCACTGTACACGCGACAAGTAAACCTGGCTCTGACTGGGACTTGTAAGTTTGCTCAGTTGAAGGATGTCAGTGCTCCTAAGCAGGGCAGTAGCTTGGTGGTGGTCCCTGCCCAAGTTATCAACCGAATTTCAATCACAGAGCTGCCATGTCAGCTCAGGGCCTGCGCCCGTGGTCTGGCTCCACCATCCCAAAGGCCATTCAGCCCACTCAGCTGTCCTATCAGATCATGGCCCATGTTTGCCCCAACCATCTAATAGCCCTGGTTCTAGGTGCTTATATGCAGTATTGTGCAAACGTCTTAGGCTGGACTGCTTCAGACTTTTGCACGGTACTGTAGTAATTTTATGTATTGCACTGTACTGCTGCCACAAAAAAAACAAATTTCATGACAATTTCCAGCATCTGCAGACTTTCTTGTATTTATGCTTATTGTGTGTTTTTAAAAAATTATTATTGTGTTCTTTCTCTTACTGTGCTTCATCGGATCCGGAGTAACAATTATTTCCTTCTCCTTTACACTTGTGTACTGGGAATGATTTTAAACAGTCTTGAACCTTGAACCTTCATGGGGCTTTCTTAATGCTCTTTTCTCCGTGTCTCTGAGACCACCAATGACTCGCTTCCCTTCACGCTTCAGCTTCTTTCAAACTGGAAAAATATTTTTACCAGAGCATAATAAAGCCAAGGTTGCTTGCTGTTTCCCACATTGTCCTGTCAAATCCATCTCCCACCGGTTTTATCTATTTGCTTACGCAGTTATTTTTGTTCAGAGCGGAGAGAATGAACTTGTTGAGTGTCTACATCAGTGTGCAGTTTAACGCTCCTAACTGGGAGATTGGGTCGGATATGTACTGCAATTAAAAATCAAACATTCTTGTACTGACAATGTTCCCAGGCACTGACACCTCTGTACTGCCACACTACTTGTGATATCTCCAATGGTTTCTAGCTGTTTGACTTTGAACCTTCAAAGGAGGATGTACAGATAGAACAGGAACCTTCTGCTCTAACAGGCCCGTCCGCGGCCTCCTCTGAGGCCACTCTCAGCTGGAAGAGCAGCAGCTCATCTTCCGTCAGGTTAGCCTCCAACCTGATGACATGGACATCGATTTCTCCCGGTTTTTTGCCCTCCCTATTCCCTCTTCCTCTACCCCCCACCCTGGCCTCTCACCTCTTCTCCTCACCTGCCTATCATCTACCCCAGTGCCCCCTCCTCCTTCCCTTTCTCCCATGGTTCACTCTCCTCTCCTATCAGATTCTTTCTTCATCAGCTTGTTACCCTTTCCACCTATCACCTCGCAGCTTCTAACCTATCACATTCTAGCTTGTCCTCCTCTCTCTCCCTCCTCCACCTCCTTATCCTAACATTCTTCCTTTGTAGTCCCGATGAAGGGTCTCGCCCAAAACATCCACTGTTGAAAAATTAATTTCATGAATCTTGAATCGTGTTGGTTGCGTCAACAATCCCCACAATCTGAGGACGTGCTGGGGGCAGCAGGCAAGTGTCAGCAAGCTTCTGCCCACAACCTACTAACCCTAACCCACACATCTTTGGACTGTGGGAAGAAACCGCGCACTCAGAGGAAACATACGCGGTCACGGAGAGAATGTACAAACTCCCCGCGGGCAGCGGTGCATCGCTGGCGCCATAAAGCGTTACAGTAACTGCTGCGCTTCTGTAACGCAAAGGAACATCCAAAAGAAATCGGTTGAACATTGGAGGTGAAAGTGAGGGGAAGGAATAGAGAGCACAGAAGGGTGCGGCACAGAACTTGCTTTTGAAGGTTAAGGCGATGTGAGTAGCAGTCTCCTTTTCACAGAGAGCCGTGAGTGGCCAGAATGGGTTACCGGGGGTAGTCATGGAAGTGGGCACTGTGGGGGAGTTAGACAGGCTTTTAGAGAGACAGATGAATATGACAGAATTGGAGGGACATTTGGTATAAATTGGCACCAAGATCAACACAACACTGTATGCTGAATGGCCTGTCCTGTTCTGTAATGACCTTACACCTGATTGTCTGCCTGCCCGTGGTTGTTACACTATATCCTGCACTCTAAAACTTTGACAAACTTCTATGGATGCGTGGTGGAGAGTATATTGACTGGCTGGTATGGGAACACCAATACAACAGAACAGAAAATGCTAATAGAAGTAGCAGACGAGGCCCAGTCCAACACAAGTAAAGCCCTCCCCACCTTTGGGCACATCTACATGAAACACTGTCACAGGAAAGCGGCATCCATCGTCAGGGATCCCCACCACCCAGGACATGCTCCCTTCTCACTGCTGCCATCAGGAAGGTGGTACACGAGCCTCAGGACTCACACCACCAGGTTCAGGAACAGTTATTATCCCTCACCATCAGGAAGGAGGTACAGGAGCCTCAGGACCCACACCACCAGGTTCAGGAACAGTTATTATCCCTCACCATCAGGAAGGAGGTACAGGAGCCTCAGGACCCACACCACCAGGTTCAGGAACAATTATCACCCCTCACCATCAGGAAGGAGGTACAGGAGCCTCAGGACCCACACCACCAGGTTCAGGAACAGTTATTACCCCTTAACCATCAGGAAGGAGGTACAGGAGCCTCAGGACTCACACCACCAGGTTCAAGAACAATTATTACCCCTCACTATCAGGAAGGAGGTACAGGAGCCTCAGGACTCACACCACCAGGTTCAGGAACAGTTATTACCCCTTAACCATCAGGAAGGAGGTACAGGAGCCTCAGGACCCACACCACCAGGTTCAGGAACAATTATCACCCCTCACCATCAGGAAGGAGGTACAGGAGCCTCAGGACCCACACCACCAGGTTCAGGAACAATTATCACCCCTCACCATCAGGAAGGATGTACAGGAGCCTCAGGACCCACACCACCAGGTTCAGGAACAATTATCACCCCTCACCATCAGGAAGGAGGTACAGGAGCCTCAGGACTCACACCACCAGGTTCAGGAACAGTTATTACCCCTTGACCATCAGGAAGGAGGTACAGGAGCCTCAGGACTCACACCACCAGGTTCAGGAACAGTTATTACCCCTTGACCATCAGGAAGGAGGTACAGGAGCCTCAGGACTCACACCACCAGGTTCAGGAACAGTTATTACCCCTTGACCATCAGGAAGGAGGTACAGGAGCCTCAGGATTCACACCACCAGGTTCAGGAACAATTATCACCCCTCACCATCAGGAAGGAGGTACAGGAGCCTCAGGACTCACACCACCAGGTTCAGGGACAGTTATTACCCCTCACCATCAGGCTCTTGAACCAAAGGGGATAACTTCACTTGCCTCATCACTGAACTGCTCCCACAGCCTTTGGTCTCACTTTCAAGGACTCTTCAACTCGATGTTTATTGTTTAATTATTTATTATTGTTTCTTTCTTTTTGTGTTGGCATACTGTTGCACACTGGTTGAAAGCACAAATTGGTGCAGTCTTTCAGTGATTCTGTTATGGTTATTCTTCTATAAATTTATTGAGTTGCCCATAAGAAAATAAATCTCAGGGTTTGTATATGGTGTCATGCATGTACTTCGGTAATAAATTTCCTTTGAACTTTTTGAACTTGGCACTTTGCTGTTGTGTATTGTAATCTCTTGATGCACTGTGCAATTGGGGCAGCACTGGGGTCAGCACAGTGCTTTACAGTACAGGTGTTCAATCCCCACCACTGCCGCTAAGGAGTTTGCACGTTCTCCCCGTGACCGCATGGGTTTCCTCCGGGTGCTCCAGTTTCCTCCCACAGTCCAAAGATATACCAGTTAGTAGGCTAGTTGGTCATTGTAAATTGTCCTGTGATTAGGCTGGGGTCAAATCAGAGGGTTGTTGGGCTGGAAGGGGCTTTCCATGTGGTATCTCAATAAATATATTATTTTCATAGCCAGTGAGGTACTTTTGAAGTATGACAGAATGAAAGAAATAGAGTAGCCGGTTTTCACACTGAAAGACCCTACTGAGGCCATAACCATAACACCTTCAGACATAGGCCATACTGGGATCCTGAAGAAGGGTCTCAGTTCAAAACATCGACAGTTTATTCCCCTCCATAGATGCTGCCTGTTGAGTTCCTCCAGCATTTTGTGTGTTTTAGTGGGATACTGATTTAGACAAAGAAATATTGAGGGGTAATTGCTTGCTATGGTGGAGATACTGTACGTCTTTATCAAAGGGTGTAAAGTGCTCCGTCCCTCGCTAGCCTGCATGTCACCCTTGGGCAAGGGGTAGCCCCTGCTTAGCCCCCCAGTCAAGGTCACGTGACCCCATGGGAGCAGGAGGTGGACGGTTGTTTGAGCAGCCGGTGCAGATCACAAGTCCTGGTCATGTGACCACTGACACCAGGCAGACAATCTGAAGAGTATTGATAACGGCTGGGGTCACCCATCTTGTAAAGACACTGCCCAGAAGAAGGCAATGGCAAACCACTCCTGTAGAAAAATTTTCCAAGGACAGGCGTGGTCATGGATAAAACCACGAACATCAATAGACATGGCACATAATGGTGATGATGATGCATTATTGGTCAAGGCATCAACTTCATCGCACCACAGCTTCACACAGCAGAGCCGTGGGATTCTTTTCCGTCCTTCCGAGAGACCGAAAGTTTACAAGTGCTAACTGGAGTCTTCATCAGGCTTCTGACTCAGCGGTGAGAGCAGAGTGTGCGATATCAAACAGCCTGACATCCCCACCATTCCTGGCTGCTTTTCAGACATGTGCAGTGAGCCAGCTCAATTCCGATGGTCGTCCCTATTCCTTTCTTCAGCCTACCCCCCAGCAAGGACAAATACACAGAACGGTGCCAGGAAAGGGCCAGTGACATCATGTAGGAACCCACCTGCCCTGCTCATGGACTGTTTGTCCCACTCCCATCAGGGAGGAGGCTACGTAGCATCTACACCAGGACCACCAGACTCAAAAACAGTTACTTTCCCCAAGCAGTGAGGCTGATCATCACCTCCACCCACTAACCCACCCCTCCACACCCCCAACCAATTCCTGTCGGAGTCACCTTATGTATAGGCACACTGTGTCTAGCATCATTTTATGAACATACAATATATGTATATAAGCTATCATGCATTTATATTTATTGTGCGTTTTATTTTACTGTGCTCTTTATATTATTGTGTTTTTTTGTGCTGCATTGGATCCAGGGTAAAAATTTTAGACCATAAGACAAAGGACAGAATTTGGTCATTCAGCCCATCGAGTCTGTTCGGCCATTTCATCGTGGCTGAGCCATTTTCCTCTCATCCCCATCCTCCTGTCTTCTCCTCATAACCTTTCATGCCCTGACTATTCAAGAACCTATCAACCTCCGCCTTAAATGCACCAAGAGAGTTTACCTTCAAAGCCTCTGGTGGCAACAAGTTCCACAGATTCACCACCCACTGACTAAAGAAATTCCTCCTCATCTCCCTTCTAAATGAATGCCTTTCTATTCTGAGGCTGTGTCCTCTGGTCCCAGACTCCCCCACTATAGGAAACATCCTCTCCACATTCACTCTATCTGTGTCCTCTGATCGTAGACTCCCCCACTATAGGAAACATCCTCTCCACATCCACTCTATCTGTGTCCTCTGATCGTAGACTCCCCCACTATAGGAAACATCCTCTCCACATCCACTCTATCTGTGTCCTCTGGTCCTAGACTCCCCCACTATAGGAAACATCCTCTCCACATCCACTCTATCTGTGTCCTCTGGTCCTAGACTCCCCCACTATAGGAAACATCCTCTCCACATCCACTTTATCTGTGTCCTCTGGTCCTAGACTCCCCCACTATAGGAAACATCCTCTCCACATCCACTTTATCTGTGTCCTCTGGTCCTAGACTCCCCCACTATAGGAAACATCCTCTCCACATCCACTCTATCTGTGTCCTCTGGTCCTAGACTCCCCCACTATAGGAAACATCCTCTCCACATCCACTCTATCTGTGTCCTCTGGTCCTAGACTCCCCCACTATAGGAAACATCCTCTCCACATCCACTCTATCTGTGTCCTCTGGTCCTAGGCTCACCCACTATAGGAAACATCCTCTCCACATCCACTCTATCTGTGTCCTCTGGTCCCAGACTCCCCCACTATAGGAAACATCCTCTCCACATCCACTCTATATCTGTGTCCTCTGGTCCCAGACTCCCCCACTATAGGAAACATCCTCTCCACATCCACTCTATCTGTGTCCTCTGGTCCTAGACTCCCCCACTATAGGAAACATCCTCTCCACATCCACTTTATCTGTGTCCTCTGATCCTAGACTCCCCCACTATAGGAAACATCCTCTCCACATCCACTTTATCTGTGTCCTCTGGTCCTAGACTCCCCCACTATAGGAAACATCCTCTCCACATCCACTCTATCTGTGTCCTCTGGTCCTAGACTCCCCCACTATAGGAAACATCCTCTCCACATCCACTCTATCTGTGTCCTCTGGTCCTAGACTCCCCCACTATAGGAAACATCCTCTCCACATCCACTCTATCTGTGTCCTCTGGTCCCAGACTCCCCCACTATAGGAAACATCCTCTCCACATCCACTCTATCTGTGTCCTCTGGTCCTACACTCACCCACTATAGGAAACATCCTCTCCACATCCACTCTATCTGTGTCCTCTGGTCCCAGACTCTCCCACTATAGGAAACTTCCTCTCCACATCCACTCTATCTGTGTCCTCTGGTCCTAGACTCCACCACTATAGGAAAAATCCTCTCCACATCCACTCTATCTGTGCCCTCTGGTCCTAGACTCCCCCACTATAGGAAACATCCTCTCCAAATCCACTCTATCTGTGCCCTCTGGTCCTAGACTCCCCCACTATAGGAAACAGCCTCTCCACATCCACCCTATCTGTGTCCTCTGGTCCTAGACTGCACCACTATAGGAAACATCCTCTCCACATCCACTCTATCTGTGTCCTCTGGTCCTAGACTCCCCCACTATAGGAAACATCCTCTCCACATCCACTCTATCGAGATTTTTCAAGATTCGATAGGTTTCAATGAGATCCTTCATTCTTACAAATTCCAGTGAGTACAGGCTCAGAGCCTTCCATCACTGCTCACATGACAAGCCTTTCAATCCCAGAATCATTCTCGTGAACCTCCTCTGCACCCTCTGCAATGTCAGCACATCCTCTCCCAGATAAGGGGCCCAAAACTGCTCTCAATACTCCAGGTGAGGCCTCACTCGGGGCTTATGTTGTTCTGCTTACACTTGTGTTCTGGAAATGACATTAAACAATGCTGAAAGTTGAATCTTGAATCAATTGCTTTTATCAATATTAGTCAATCCCATTTGTCTGCATTGGAAGCCAATTTCTATTCACAGTATGTCCGTGCAATTTCCTGCCCTGTGGTTTGTGACTGCCTGCTTTTCTCATTTTCCTTGCCTGCTTATCCAAAGGTTGCCCAGAGATTTGCTTTCTCCTGTTTTCTACTTTGTGCACAGATTTTTCTCTCTCGCTCTTTCTGAGTGATGGATGTGTTTCCAGTTGACTCTGACACAATATCGTTCTTCAGTGATACACTTCACACCACTCCCGCTGCCAGTCTCTGAGCTTGGACTGGAGGATCAAAGGTGGAGAGGATCAGTAACTTTCAATTCCTGGGTGTCGCTATCTCAGAGGGTCAGTTCTCATCCCAGCACGTAAGAAAGCATGAAAGTGCCTCTACATCCTCAGGAATCTGCGGAAATTCATCATGACATCAAAAATATTGACTAACTTCTGCAGTGGAGAGTATACTGACTGGCTGCATTATGGCCTGGAATGGGGACACTAATGCCTTTGAATGGAATAATCTTAAAAAAGGTAGCAAATTCAGCCCAGTGCATCATGGGTAAAGGCCTCCCCACTATTGAGCACATCTACATGAAACACTGTCACAGGAAAGCAGCATCCATAATCAGGGATCCCCACCACCCAGGCCATGCTCTCTTCTTGCTCTGCCATCGGGTAGAAGGCACAGGAGCCTCAGGACTCTCACCACCAGGTTCAGTGACAGTTACTACCCCTCACCATCAGGAAGGAGGTACAGGAGCCTCAGGACTCACACCACCAGGTTTAAGGACAGTTATTACCCCTCAAACATTAGGAAGGAGGTACAGGAGCCTCAGGACTCACACCACCAGGTTTAGGGACAGTTATTACCCCTCAAACATTAGGAAGGAGCACAGGAGCCTCAGGACTCACACCACCAGGTTCGGGGACAGTTACTACCCCTCAAACATTAGGAAGGAGGTACAGGAGCCTCAGGACTCACACCACCAGGTTTAGGGACAGTTATTACCCCTCAAACATCAGGAAGGAGGTACAGGAGCCGCAGGACTCACACCACCAGGTTCAAGAACAATTATTATCCCTCAATCATCAGGAAGGAGGTACAGGAGCCTCAGGACCCACACCACCAGGTTCAGGGACAGTTACTACCCCTCACCATCAGGAAGGAGGTACAGGAGCTTCAGGACTCACACCACCAGGTTTAGGGACAGTTATTACCCCTCAAGCATTAGGAAGGAGGCACAGGAGCCTCAGGACTCACACCACCAGGTTCAGAGACAGTTACTACCCCTCAAACATTAGGAAGGAGGTACAGGAGCCTCAGGACTCACACCACCAGGTTTAGGGACAGTTATTACCCCTCAAGCATCAGGAAGGAGGTACAGGAGCCGCAGGACTCACACCACCAGGTTCAAGAACAATTATTATCCCTCAATCATCAGGAAGGAGGTACAGGGGCCTCAGGACCCACACCACCAGGTTCAGGGACAGTTACTACCCCTCAAGCATCAGGAAGGAGGTACAGGAGCCGCAGGACTCACACCACCAGGTTCAGGGACAGTTACTGCCCCTCAATCATCAGGAAGGAGGTGCAGGAGCCTCAGGACTCTCACCACCAGGTTCAGGAACAGTTATTACCCCTCAAACATCAGGTGGAAAACTTCATTCAACTTCACTCACCCCATTACTGTATGTTCCCACACCAGATAGACTCATTTTCAAAGGCTCTTCATCTCATGTTCTGTATATTTATTGCTTATTTATTATTATTATTTCTTTCTTTTCATATTTGCAATAGACAATAGGTGCAGGACTAGGCCATTCAGCCCTTTGAGCTAGCACTGCAATTCAATGTGATCATGGCTGATCATCCACAATCAGTTCCTGCCTTCTCCCCATATCCCTTGACTACGCTATCTTTAAGAGCTCTATTTGCATAGTTTATTGTCTTTTGCACACCAGTTGAACGTTCAGATTGGTAAGGACTTTCACTGATTCTATTATGGTTATTCTTCTATTATGGATTTATTGAGAATGCCCACAGGGAAATGAATCTCAGGGTTGTATATGGCGAGGTATATGTATTTTGATAATAAAGTTACTTTGAACTGTTGAACTTTGAACTTTCTGTTGAACTATGTTATTTATCCCATTGATACCACCTGGGGGAGCGTTGCTTTGCTACAGTAAAGGTACTGTATAAATTCAAGTTAATGTTGATGTTTTATTGTTGTTACCTGGGGCAAAAGTGAGGCACCATCATGTCTTCTCTGCCCTGGCAGAGGGACCCTGGAACACATCCTCAGCAGCTGCCCAGTTGCCCTGGGAGAAGGCGCCATGACCAGGTGCTGAGGGCAGTGGGCAGAAAGTACCTCCTCAGCCATTCACAACAGTCGGCACCTCCACCAGCCCAGAAAGCCCATAGTCTTTGTCAAAGCTGGAGACCAACCACAGCCTCAGCCCAGATCACCAGCAGCCTTGCTCGCCATGGTGACGGGCAACTGATCTCGGCAAGCAGTTAAAGTTCCCTGACTAAATCACATTGTCACCCTTGAGGCCTGACGCGGTAGTTCTGTTAGAAACCTCGAAGCGGACTGTCATGGTAGAACTGACAGTTCCTGGGGAAGACTGGATGAAGGAGGTGCGTGAACAAAAGAAAGTCGAGTACCAGGAGATGGTAGAGCAGTGCCAGAGACAGAGATGGAGGGCACTGTGTGAGCCTATAGAGGTGGGGCGGGGGGGGGGGGGGGGTAGAAATTTCCCTGGCTGCTTGTTATGCAGAACTTACTCCCTCCTTAACATTATGGGGGCTGCAAAGAGAATATAGAACATAGAACAGTCCAGCACAGGAACAGGCCTTTCGGCCCACAATGTTGTGCTGTACCAGCTAACAAGCAAATCAAAAACACCCAAACACTAATCCCATGTCCATATCCCTCCACCTTCCTCACATCCATGTGCCTATGTAAGCATGAGGGTGTTTGGCAGTTCCTCATGGACTGGGAAGGATTCGGACCCGTGGAACGGTGCTGGGTTCTTGAAAAGAACATCGTGGACCCAACTGTCTTTCATGACTACCATCGCTGTCTCTCCAGGCAGCCTGGGTCATCGGGAGTCGGCCGTAGGGGAGGAAGTCCTGTTACAATATGCCAGCTTCCGAGGTCTAGATGCTCTAATTCTCCGGAATATGGATACCTGGAGTGGACCCTTTAAAGATTCAAGACCATCTTGCTAATTAGCAATCATGTTTTAGCAGCAGGATTCAATATTTAAGGAGCACTTGAACGAAGGTTCAGTAATTAATTGTCAGCTCTGCTTGGATTATCGTCCAACGTCTAGTTCAGTATTCTGCTCTTGTTTCAGTATTGCATCACACCTCAATTCCGGCCTCAGATACCCCAGTGCCTGGGTCCAACCATCCTCACTTTGCTCTCTCATTAGACCTGTCTAAACCTATCTAAAAGCCTCTAATGTGTTTGCCTCTACCACCACACCAGGCATCCACCACCCTCTGAGTAAAAACCATCCCCTCTACCCCCTCTCACCTTCAATGCATGACCTCTGGTATTAGACATTTCCACCCTGGGAAACAGATACTCTCTGTCTACTCTGTCTATGCCTCTCATCATCTTGTAAACCTCCATCAGATCTCCCCTCAGCCTCTGCCTCTCCAGAGAAAGCACCTGAAGAGAAGAGTCTTCAGGACCGTCACATAGGGTGTCCAGAAAGCGATGGATCAAGAGGTGTGACCCATGGACCAATGCCTGATCAACACTGGCTGGGTCGCCCGGGCGAGGGCGTCTGATGTTGAAAGACCCGAAGCTCCAAATGACCCCAGGTTACTCAGTGAAGATGTGTCCCAGCGTATCCTCGGGTATATCTCAACATTGTCCCCTTTGTAATAAAGGAGAATGTTTTGCTGATGGAGTCTCCACCAACTCAGCCATCGTTAACTTTCCTACACTTATGTCCACTAACTTGCTTGCTCTCACAAGCCTGTCATTTCCTCCCTGTTGCACCCATGGTAACATACACTTTACAACCCAGTGATCCGGGTTCAATTCCCGCCGCTGCCCGTAAGGAGTTTATACGTACTCCCCGCGACCCTGTGCGTGCTCCGGTTTACTGCCCCGTCTCAAAGGCGGTTCGGGTTCGGGTTGGTGAGCTGTGGGCATGCTATGTTGGCACTGGAAGCGCGGCAACAGTTGCGGGCTGCCCCCATTCCATCCTCGGACTTTGTTGGTCATTGACACAAACGACGTGTTTCACTGTACGTTTCGATTTCTGGGGACAGATAAAGCTGAAGTGAGTTTTTAATTAACCAGCAAAGTTAGTTAACAACTGGTTAGTTAATATCTAACCAGCGGGGTTAACATCTCAGTTCAGACTTTTTTTCATCCATTGTGACAAACGATCCCCGACATGAAACGTTAACTGTTTTCCCTTCCACAGAGACTGCCTGACCTGCTGAGTGTTTCCTCCTCTTTTTGCTTCCTTGCTTATTTTTCTCCACCTCCATGTCAGTCCACTCCACTTAATACAAATTGCCCTTCTAGAATCAGTCTGGGGATCCAGGTCTGCACCTTCTCTAATGCTAGAATAGGGTAGAGAAACCAGGCAAGTGTGGAATATTCTAAATGCCTTGTAACTGTACACAAACCACCAGTGTCTCTGTGTTCTTCCTGTGACTGTATGGGCTTCCTTTGGGCACTCCTGTTTCCACCCACAGTCCAGAGATGTACGGGTTAGTGTTAGTGAGTTGAGGGCACAACCCCAGCACATCATATAACCATATAACAATTACAGCACAGAAACAGGCCATCTCAGCCCTTCTAGTTCATGCCGAACGCTTACTATCACCTAGTCCCACCGACCCATAACCCTCCATTCCTTTCCTGTCCATATACCTATCCAATTTTACTTTAAGTGACAATACCAAACCTGCCTCTACCACTTCTACTGGAAGCTCATTCCACACAGCTACCACTCTCTGAGTAAAGAAGTTCCACCCTCATGTTACCCCTAAATTTTTGCCCCTTAACTCTCAACTCATGTCCTCTTGTTTGAATCTCCCCTGCTCTCAATGGAAAAAGCCTATCCACGTCAACTTATCTATCCCCCTCATGATTTTAAATACCTCTATCAAGTCTCCCCTCAACCTTCTACGCTCCAAAGAATAAAGACCTAACTTGTTCAACCTTTCCCTGTAACTTAGGTGCTGAAACTTAGGTAACATTCTAGAAAACCTCCTCTGTACTCTCTCTACTTTGTTGACATCCTTGGGCTGAGTTGTAAATTGATGCAAACGACACATTTCACTGTATGTTTTGATGTTTCAATAGACAAATGACAAAAAAGGATCATCTCTCATCTCTAAACTTTCTATCAACTCCTTACGGTCCCTAATTTTTAAGTGATTCATGTCCAAGGACACCCAGTTCCCTCTGAAAAATAAACACTTATCATACATTGTTCTATCTTGTATACTGAGTGTTGTAGAATGACCATGGAGACGGTATCAGTATATATTATCCTCACCCTCGACAACCTTGACAACATTATTATTCTTATCTTTATGAAACACAGCAGGTTTAAGGTGTTAAAAGAACAAAGCACCTGAATGAAAATGTTCATTGCGTTGATATTGGATGTGGAGATAATGTTGAATTCACTGGCATTCAGAAGCTTTGAACCGTCTTGGAAATGATTTGGAAGATGTGTACCTCAGGTGGTTGATGGTTGGGTTGAGTTGTTCTCTGATCTTGGCAATTTGCTGGGAAATGTTTTGTCACCATGTGAGGAGACATCATCAGGGTGCTGGTAATTGTGGTGCATATAATTGTTATATGGTTATATCCTCCAAATGTTTAGCCTTTATAGACGTATTCATCAGCTGATCGATTGTCATTTCGGAAACTTAATTGTGATGTGAAATTCGACTGGACATCAGAGAAAGTCATGGCACGCGAACATGTGGCATCCAAGAGAATTCCTCAAAGCGTGGGTTTCCACGAAGTTTTGCAAACAGACCTCGATCCTAATTACAAGCTGATGAGGGCAAAATTCCAGACCACAACGCACAAAGTTTACCATGCAGCCAATCAGCGATGAGATTTCCTCCCCACGTCAGAACTGAGTTTCTGAAATGATGTCCAATCAGCTGATTGAAGAGTATACAAGGCCAGGCATTCAGGGGACGCTCCAGAATCAACAGCGCACTGATGGTCAAAAGCAAACACGAGGAAATCTGCAGATGCTGAAAATTCAAGCAACACACACAAAATGCTGGTGGAATTCAGCAGGCCAGGCAGCATTTATAGGGAGAAGCACTGTCGACGTTTCGGGCCGAGACCCTTCATCAGGACTAACTGAAAGGAAAGATACTAAGAGATTTGAAAGTAGGAAGGGGAGAGGGAAATGCAAAATGATAGGAGAGGACCGGAGGGTTTGGGGTGAAGCTGAGAGCTGGAAAGGTGATTGGCAAAAGGGATACAGAGCTGGAGAAGGGAAAGGACCATGGGATGGGAGGCCTAGGGAGAAAGAAAGGGGGAGGGGAGCACCAGAGGGAGATTGAGAACAGGCAGAGTGATGGGCAGAGAGAAAAAAAAGGAGGGGGGAGAAAAACTAAATATGTCAGGGATGGGGTAAGAAGGGGAGGAGGGGCATTAACAGAAGTTAGAGAAGTCAATGTTCATGCCATCAGGTTGGAGGCTACCCAGTTGGAATATAAGGTGTTGCTTCTCCAACCTAAGTGTGGCTTCATCTTGACAATAGAGGAGGCCATGGATAGACATATCAGAATGGGAATGGGACGTGGAATTAAAATGTGTGGCCACTGGGAGACCCTGCTTCCTCTGGCGGACCGAGCGTAGGTGTTCCACTAAACGGTCTCCCAGTCTGCGTCGGGTCTCACCAATATATAAAAGGCCACACCGGGAGCACCGGACACAGTATACCACACCAGCCGACTCACAGGTGAAGTGTCGCCTCACCTGGAAGGACTGTCTGGGGCCCTGAATGGTGGTGAGGTATGATGTCTCCTCGTATGGTGATGAAACATTTGCAGGTAAATTGCTGAAATGGAGAACAACCCAACCCACCCTTTGAAAGATCTGTTCATAACTGACAAATACAAGCCTGATTTTCAACGGAGAAAAATCAATAAAATGAAAATGTAATAACACACAAAACCAGAATGGAATTCATGCGTGTTTCACAGTTTCTGACTGAGCATTGTCACAGGAAAGCAGCACCCATCATCAGTGACCTCCACCACCCAGGACATGCTCTCTTCCTGCTACTGGCATCAGGACCCACAACACCAGGTTCAGGAACAGTTATTACCCCTCAACCATCAGGAAGGAGGTACAGGAGCCTCAGGACCCACGCCACCAGGTTCAGAAACAGTTATTACCCCTCAACCATCAGGAAGGAGGTACAGGAGCCTCAGGACCCATGCTACCAGGTTCAGAAACAGTTATTACCCCTCAACCATCAGGAAGGAGGTACAGGAGCCTCAGGTCCCGCACCACCAGGTTCAGGGACAGTTACTACCCCCTCTACCATCAGGAAGGAGGTACAGGAGCCTCAGGACTCACACCACCAGGTTCAGAAACAGTTATTACCCCTCAACCATCAGGAAGGAGGTACAGGAGCCTCAGGACCCACAGCACCAGGTTCAGAAACAGTTATTACCCCTCAACCATCAGGAAGGAGGTACAGGACCCTCAGGACCCACAGCACCAGCATCAGGAACAGTTATTACCCCTCTACCATCAGGAAGGAGGTACAGGAGCCTCAGGACCCACAGCACCAGCATCAGGAACAGTTATTATCCCTCTACCATCAGGAAGAAGGTACAGGAGCCTCAGGACTCACCCCACCCGGTTCAGGAACAGTTATTACCCCTCAACCATCAGACTCCTGAACCAGAGGGGATAACTTCACTTTCCACAACACTGTAGTTTTCCCACAACCTATGGATTCATGGATTTATTGCCTATTGATTTATTATCATTATTTACTTCATTTTGTACTTAGACGGTTTGTTGTGTCCACACTCTGGTTGAACCCACTAGTTGGGTGGTCTTTCCTTGACTTGTTATGGTTAATATTCTGAAGAATTATTGAGTATGCCCACAAGAAAATGGATCTCAGGGTTGTATATGGTGACATCTACATCCTTCGATAATAAAATTTAGTGGAACTTTGATTACACTTTGGCATTTGAAACTGAATTATCCACCAAAGCTGCACCTGCTGACCGGCTTTAGAACAGGAGAAGCTCTAAAGGATGTGGTGTGTCTGAGAACTCCCTCAGGGACAAAGACACATTTCAGCAGGTCCTGGTCCAGAGGCATTCTGCCACTGTCCAGAGTGTCTTGCCTCTGTTGGTGCTGAGGGAGTGGTGTATTGCCAGAGATGGCATCGTCCAGAGAAGAATTTAAGTTATGGTGAGGTCTCCGATAGTCAGGGTCGACCATGGATGCTGCGTCCCAGCTGTCTGGATACACAAGCCTGGGTAGTACAACATGGAGAGCAAGCTGCTGCCTGTGTAGCAGGCTCCCTCCCTCCACACAGCTGATGGACTCAAAGAAACGGCAGAGACCGATACAGTTCAGCACCAGCTGCGTTGCAGAAGCTGCCAGTCAGCGTTGAACTCAATATAGGACTGCCTTATGGATTCCAGCTCCGGATTTCTCCTCAGGGTTTACCCCCAAAGCTCTCCCCGTGAGTGGGGACAGCCGTAAGGCAGCGGAGGTTTGAGGTCAGAGTTTTCCTTCTCCTAGATGAGCTGCCAACCACGGCTGATGAACCCCATCTGCCCGGAGTGACTGGTTTTAAGGCACCAGTAACCCGCCTCCTCCTGTCAGTAGAAACGTCTCCGCTGGGCTAAGCCACACGAGAAGGCCAGGAACTGGGCTCCATGGACCACTCAGTTAACAGCAGCTTGTTCCATATATGGACCACCCTCTGGTGAAAAAGTTGCCCTTCAGGTTCCTTTTAAACTTCTCCCCCTCATACACTGGGGACCCGGGGTGGAAGGGGTTACACGGGGCTGTACAGGTTTTTAAGCAGGTTCACTGACACCCCGTCCACCTGTCCACTCTGTCCGGGAGGGGTCAGTGTACCACGCTGAAACAGAGGGTGACAGGTTGAGTATCTGAAGGGGCTGCCTGGATTCTGGTTGCACTTCAGCCCCACGATCCTCGTACACGGGCCCCCAGTACGGAGGTGGGGGGGGTGGGCAGGTCGCAAGGAGGGCTTGCTCCACTGTCCATGACACTGAGGCTGAGGCTCTGGGCCTGCTCCGGCTTCACGCTTTGCTCTGTTTTCTCTGGGCTTCACGCTTTGCTCTGTTTTCTCCGGGCTTCACGCTTTGCTCTGGGCCTGCTCTGGGCTTCACGCTTTGCTCTGTTTTCTCTGGGCTTCACGCTTTGCTCTGTTTTCTCCGGGCTTCACGCTTTGCTCTGTTTTCTCTGGGCTTCACGCTTTGCTCTGGGCCTGCTCTGGGCTTCACGCTTTGCTGTGTTTTCTCCGGGCTTCACGCTTTGCTCTGTTTTCTCCGGGCTTCACGCTTTGCTCTGGGCCTGCTCTGGGCTTCACGCTTTGCTGTGTTTTCTCCGGGCTTCACGCTTTGCTCTGTTTTCTCCGGGCTTCACGCTTTGCTCTGGGCCTGCTCTGGGCTTCACGCTTTGCTGTGTTTTCTCCGGGCTTCACGCTTTGCTCTGTTTTCTCCGGGCTTCACGCTTTGCTCTGTTTGCTCTGGGCTTCACGCTTTGCTCTGTTTTCTCTGGGCTTCACGCTTTGCTGTGTTTTCTGCGGGCTTCACGCTTTGCTCTGTTTTCTCTGGGCTTCACGCTTTGCTGTGTTTTCTCTGGGCTTCACGCTTTGCTCTGTTTTCTCTGGGCTTCACGCTTTGCTCTGTTTTCTGCGGGCTTCACGCTTTGCTCTGTTTTCTCTGGGCTTCACGCTTTGCTGTGTTTTCTCCGGGCTTCACGCTTTGCTCTGTTTTCTCCGGGCTTCACGCTTTGCTCTGTTTTCTCCGGGCTTCACGCTTTGCTCTGTTTTCTGCGGGCTTCACGCTTTGCTCTGTTTTCTCCGGGCTTCACGCTTTGCTCTGTTTTCTGCGGGCTTCACGCTTTGCTGTGTTTTCTCTGGGCTTCACGCTTTGCTGTGTTTTCTCCGGGCTTCACGCTTTGCTCTGTTTTCTCCGGGCTTCACGCTTTGCTCTGTTTTCTCTGGGCTTCACGCTTTGCTCTGTTTTCTGCGGGCTTCACGCTTTGCTCTGTTTTCTGCGGGCTTCACGCTTTGCTCTGTTTTCTCCGGGCTTCACGCTTTGCTCTGTTTTCTTTGGGCTTCACGCTTTGCTCTGTTTTCTCCGGGCTTCACGCTTTGCTCTGTTTTCTCTGGGCTTCACGCTTTGCTCTGTTTTCTCCGGGCTTCACGCTTTGCTCTGTTTTCTCCGGGCT